>NW_024038084.1:0-90323 GCF_016077235.1 Cyprinodon tularosa
TTTAAAATTTTGTGGTGTATTATTACTAGGGGTGTAAATAATAGTTTTGTATCGATGCAGACATTTTTGATTTATGCTCAATATTGAAGCGTGGTCTGTGCTACATGCTGTGGGTCTAGATACGGCGCAGGCAGAGAGGAAGTGGGGGCGAGTTTAGTCCGACTACGGAGGGACATGAGGGCCAAAAAGAGCGGAGATCCAGGTGGAAAAAGGATCCCAGCGTTCTCGCGCACCTCGCTCTTCTAGCGGGTCAAAGTTCACGAGTTGTTTTCCGCAATTTCGGTCATAAAAACAAAACAAGCCGGCCTCCTGTCTGCGGTCAGCTACAATTTGGGAGAGGAGCAGCGGAGCGTCTGTGGAGGGGGCGGGGACGTCTGGAGCCGAGGTGTTTCATTGCACTCATTGCACTGATTATGTGCAGTATTTTTGCAGAATTTTTTGATGCAACTTTTCTGCTTCTGTTATTTGCTGTTGTTTCTAAAAAAAAAAAATAAATCATAACGATATTACAGCTTTCATTGATTTATTTCAAACTTGAAATTTTGTTTAGCCTGTAAGGTCTAAAAAAATCGATTAATCGAATCGAATCGCATCATGGTGTATTCTTGAGTATCGAAACTAATCGAATCGTTGGGTCAGGAAATCGATACTGAATCGAATCGCCATGATGGATGTGATTTACACCCCTAATTATTACACACTAAACGATAGTAGTAATCAACATTGTCAAAATTTGCTGTGGCAAAATCATACCTCTCTGCCTTACATTCATAGTCCTTTAAATACTTTAAATACTTTTTTATCTCTTTTATCTCTTTTGGAGCGTGATATACAAAGTTCTTTATTTTGCCTGATGTTTGTCTTCCCCACACTTGAGGGTTTAGCACGCATTTCTTTTGTTTTTTCTGACAACAGCTGTTCTATTTTTAATTCTGGTTTAACAGGAACAGTCTTTCTGTAATTCTCATCCTCAAACCCCTCTGGATCAGTCTCAGTTGGGCATTCACCTCAGGTTTAGTTGGAAATCTGACTAACCTGTGTTTACAACCCCTTCCTGTAACTGGATAATAAATCAAATATGATGGGCTGTTTTTATCATAACCCACAAAGATTTCTTTATCACACCTTGGGTCAAACTTGTTCTCATTTTGTTTGCATGATTAGCACACTGATCTTCCCTCATTTTAGAAAGATCAGGTTTCTTTCCTGTCAACATGTAGTACGGCGTTTACCCCAAACAATTATTGAAACACCTGTTTGGTATAACTGCAGAGATCATTACAGTATAAGTCCATAATTGTTTAGGCAGATTACTCTGAACCAACATACACCTTGCCATGTCAAACAGTGTTCTCCAGCTTCTCTCAGCTCTCCCATTTTGATGGGGAGAATAAGGTGTAGATGTCTCATGTTGGAAAGCATTTTTACTCAATAAGAGACTGATGGTCTCTTGACATGAACTCAGCGCCATTATCTGATCTAATGCACTTTATTTTTCTAGATCTGTGTGCACTAGCTCAAGGGATGTTATAGCTTTTGCATCTGCTTGCCTACTTCTACTCTGGGTAAATTTCCCCTTAATACATGTTTGATGGTCTAGTTTCGTTTCATCAACCAAGGAACCGAGCTAGTGTGGTGTGTAAATGGTCGTAAGGAACCAAGCTCGGCACGGTTAACTGATCGGCACGGATCGGTTTTCAGAGGGTAGTGTACATGGGGCTAATGTGAGCGATCGACTAAAGCCGGGCGTTCACTGTGAGATTTCTTCAGTGGTTGCACGCAGCTGCAGCTCACAGCTCACGATTAATGTTCGGCCAGATGCTCTCATGCGATCTACCTGCTCACACTGCAGGACTAAAAACCACGTCAACTCAGATGGAGCTGCTCCGACTCATCTATCTGGAAGCCCAACAAATAGAAGGGGAATATTAAGCTCTCTAGAGTGAAACGCGCTGCCTTGGCAATTTGTGCACTTTATTGCTGAAAGCCCTAAAAAGAAAAGGCAATGACGTATTTGGAAAAAAGACATGGCTGAGCCAACGTGGCTACTAGGGTCTGTCAAGGGGCGACGGTGGCGTTGGATGTTGGAGTTTGCCCTGAAATGGAAGGGTTGACGATTCAAGCCCCGACTCCGACTTTCATTGTCGTTGTGTCCTTGGGCAAGACACTTCACCTGCATTGTCTACTGATGGTGTTCAGAGGGCCCGGTGGCTCCAGTGTACGGCAGCCCTGCTTCTGTCAGTGAGCCCCAGGGCAGCTGTGGCTACAATGTAGCTTGCCGCCATCAGTGTGTGGGTGAATGAATGTAGTGTATACCGCTTTGGTCAAGTCTCCTGACTTGAAAAAAGGCGCTATATAAGTACATGCCATTTACCAATTTTACAGAAAGAACTGCATTTCACTCATTGCACCCCCGCCATGCTGCTGTGTTTACAGAAGAATCCTTGTTTGCGCACTGAGCGTTTTGCCCACGATTCCTGATCAGGAGGTGGTCGTGAGAGGCTGATTGCCCCTCGTAACCTCCTGTACACTACACAACTCACGATGCAAGATCAGGCTGAAAGTCGGCCCGATCGAAAGATTCTCGCACGACTGGAAAATCGCCCCGAAAATGTGTACTCCCGGCTTAAGCTGCAGTAGAACTGGTTCAGTTCATAAGCAAGGTGAGTCATTCATGGAGTGGGGGCCTCCCCCTTCTCCAGCCCTAGCTGTCTTAGTTTGGCTGAGAACCAAGGTCCATCACTCGGCTTCCTGTTGGAAAGCAGCTGTACTCACTGAAGTTGATGAAGGACGTCACAGCATCCTTGGGATCATCCAGATTCATAGTAGCAGTCCAAATCAGTCCAAACATGTCTGAAGATCCTCCACAGCTTCATGTTCCTCTTCTTTGATGTCCTCACCACAGGCTTGCAGGGATTTACCATGGCTGTATGCGTGAATCACCCAGATTAGTATTAGGCATGGCATCAGGGTCTCTGTTCACTGAGGTGTAGCACTGCACCAAAGTTTTTTCCTTTTTTCTGATTTGACGCTTTATAAACTTTATGTATTGTGTGAGATCTCAGTGGGGTTTCCCTGTTAAAGTCACCAAGAACAGAGGGGTTTGATTCATCTGCTGTTCCACCCGATTAAAGGAGAGCAAATGGACACAGTTCCCCAACAGACCTCTTTGGTGAATGAACTTTCTGTGTCTCTTGAAAGCTAAATTAGCTTCTTTGATATTGTATTATTACTTAGTTTAAACCAATAAAAGTCAAACTGTTAACAAAAAACAAAAACTGCAAAAGAAGAGGTGCAGCTAACCTTCAGCAATCAGCTCCAATCCATGGTGGTGGTTCTGGTTCCAATCAGCAATCAGCTCCAATCATCTCCAGCTGCTCTGAGGATCCTATAAAAGCAGCTCCTGCAGGTTGCAGTCTCAGTACCAGGCAGATCTGAGGTCTATCTTTCACTAGCAGCAGAGCAGCACTATGAGGTGAGGTCCACTTTAACAGCAGCTTGAATCCTGGACTGAAGATGTGTTGCTAGAACCTTCTGGTCTGAATGCTGCTAATGATCTGAACTTCCATGTTTCTGCAGAATGTTGTGGATTTTTTTCTTGCTGATTGGAAGCATCACCTGTGCTCCTCAAACTCTAGGTGAGCTTTATTCCCACATGAAGTCTGAAGGCAAGTTTATTTCTAAGGAACAATTGAATACAAGGACAATTCAAGGGCTTTACATGAATTGGACAATAAAATGAAAGCAGGTGGTAAAACCACCCAGTTATCTGTTGTAATGAGCTGTAGATGTTTGCTCTGACTCTGAACTGCTTCCTCAGGTAGTCAAGATGAACAGCTTCCATGGTGGTATAGCCAATACCAGCCAGTCTCCTACTACCCCAGTGGACAGGCCAGCGGGTCTGAGGCTTCTCCAGGATTTTACCCCATCAGTGCTGGCAGCAGTTTTCCTTCTGGGGCCCAACAGAGCAGTAATCAGGGCAGCCAGCATGGAGTTCCAGCTGACAGCAGCTCTCACCAGGTTGGAGAGGAGAGCTATAGCTCCTCATCTGATCCTGGTGAGGATGAGCCAGAGTTCACTCCTGTAAATGACCAGGATGTAGTGTACGCCAAGAAGTCCAGATCCCGCTACAGCCGTAAGCAGTTCCGGGTCGCTACCTTCCACTATGACCCAACCCAATCAGTGGCTGTCCATCCACCAGCGTTCCCCTTTCCAGGAGGAAAGGTTGGTCATCCAGGCCAAGATCCAATGAAGCATTCCTGAAGATCTATGGTGAGGTTTGCTTCAGTCGTCACCTTCAGGTTCTGCTACAGATCTGATTCTGATTTTATTTTCAGGTTGAAGAGCTGCTGCTTGTAACTGGATAAATAAATGGCTTTCAATCCATCTTGGTTTGCTCAGTTCTTTAGTGCAGTTATCCCAACCAGGGGTATATGTACCCCTAGTGGTCCATGCATTGCAGGGGTACATGAAAATATTTCTGGGTAATTAACAGGCTGGAATCTGTTTCTTTGCGAGGATCCAATTTAAATTATGAAGATTTTATCAACCAAAAAAGGTTTGTTTTCACTTTCAACTGTGACAAAACCAAGCACTCTACTCTGGAAGTAGAGGGCAGCCTATCAGGGTTTTTTTTTTTTTTTTTTTTTTTTTTTTCCACAGTGGGTTATGTGAGCTCATCAAAGCAAATACTGGGTTCTTTGACAAAGCTATCGCTCCTTGTCTTGATATTCTGCTTTGCAGGTAGACAGAGCCACAGTTTGTTTGACTTCCACGGGTCAATTTTCATTAAGGCTAAAACAATAACCTGTAATGCTGCTTTCACTCTGATCAGTCGCCCAGTCTGCATCGCTGTATGCTATGAGCTGAAGTTTCTCCTCGCTCCTCTTAAAGCTTAAACTCTTGTCTTCAAGTATCAACACATGTCTCGCAACCAAACCTCTGCATCCTCTCTTTTGTGCCTCACCACTTGTCCTCGTCCCATCAGCAAATTCCACGAAGTGTTCCTCCGGTCGAAAGGCATCATCAAACTTTTTAAACTTGTTCATATCATTGAGAAGCTGCACTGGTGTCAACCATCAGCCCACTTTGTTTCAAGCTTCTGATCTGGCTGTCGCTTATCTTGAAAACATGAGTGATCCTCCCCTTCGGTAGCCTGTTTCACTCTCCTTTGACAGTTACTCTCTTTGAGAATGGATTTTTTTTTTTTTACCAGAAACTGCACCATTGTCTTTGTCCTTTATAGTTCGTCGGACATTGTCCGCTTTGAGTCCCTTCTGGCCACAGCTGTAACACGTAAACTCTGGGTTTGCTTTTTGTCTCTGCATCCCTTTGAGAATCCACTGGCAGTCATCACATTATCTTCATCCATGTTAACATTTAACTTCTCGGTGCTTTCATTTCTCTGCTTAACTTTGTAGTCCCCAAAGGTTAATTTGTTGTCACTGAGTTATGACCAATACATGGCTTAAATTGTTCAGACAAACCTTTAAAGATCATTGCTATCAACAGTCCATCACTCAGCATCTCTAAAGCCTTTCTTAACACTGTAATGGCAGATTCAGCCCCAATAATGTCTGCGACAGTCTCACTGGCAGCTTTCTGGAGGGATGTCGGTTATGTGTAGAGGATAACTACCCACGGCGTCCCTTTTTTTTCGCATTATGGTCTCGCAGGATCTGCAACGCCCTCCTGCCGTCATCTGCCTCCTCTCTTATAACCAGAGATGAGCTCTTGTCATCTAGACACTGGATCCGCTCGGCGTAGGCTTCCTCATTTTTATCAGTCATCTTCATCGGCGCCTGCATTCGGCTCCAGCTTACGCAGTTTTGTTTCAAGCCCTGCAGCCGGAGATGTCCCAGAAACTTTGCCTCCTACAGCTCATTTCTTTCATCTCCATCAAAGCACAATCTTTGCCATCGGCTTCCCATCTCCCTTCTGGGCCCATAACCTGTTGGCGCTATCATTGTACGGACATGGAACAGTTGGAGAACACCCGCACACTACTACATCAAGTTGAGTTTCCATGAGGTGCTCGCCACACGCCACCTCTCTTTATTTTGGTTCACACAGCATTGCGCATGGTCCACAATTTAGTCACACCCATGAATGACATCATTGAAGAGCACTCATTAAAATACAAATGTCAAGAGTACTAATGGTTTTAAAAAATGCCCAAAGGTTGGGGAAATACTGCCTTAGGGAATGGAAGGGCCTGGATGTTCTAGTTTGCAGCACTTTGTCAAAGAACTGAAGAGGGACTGATGCTGCATTCAGGTACAGCTGGGACAATGGGTATCTGGACACAGCCTTTACACTAATAACCAAATTAAACATCAGCAAATTTAGCCGATAAATTTTTAATGAACTTGATGAGCTGCATTAGAACCTGAAGGAACAACCTCTGGTTTGCTTTTGGATTGGATTCTGTAGAACAGTTGGTTAAAAACTGGACTTCAAGCTCTGAAAACTAAAATTTGTGTACAGTCGACATTAGGCAAAAATCTAATTGGTGGAAAAATGTATTTAAAACACGAGCATCTTTAAAAGACTATGACCGAAGTTTAAATTAAACGTTTTTTTTTTTTGCAGTTTCCATGAAACGTGAAACCAATTCTTTAAAGTAAACTTTTGTCTACTTGATCTCAATCAGACTCAGGAAATTAACATGATCCTATCTTTAAAAAATCTCTTAAAAGTATATGTAGCATGTGTTGTGCCCCCTTAAAAACTGTGAGGAAAAGTAATACATTTGTATTGCAAATATTATTATGAATCCCCTAAGTTGATTTGATCATTTAATATAAAACGATGCATATTTACCCACAGATTTCATCCATCTGAGAAGAAATCACAGCTTTGCTCTGGGCCACGTCCAAGTAACCACAGTCAGCAGCTCAAAAACAAACAATGGCTGAATCCCAATCCAGCCCCTAAACACAAACCTGCTATATTAAGGACCGTCCCAAAGCTCGTACTGGGTAGGTCCAATCGATCTACGCCCTTAAATAGCACGTCTGCATCAGTCCGTGCTCACTGGAATGTGGCAGCGGGTTTAACGGCAAACTAGTGGCGGCAAAAACACATTCATTCACTTAAGTTCCAATGGTTTGCTGCATCTTTGTCACACTGAGAGAAAATCACAAGTTAGGAAAAAGAACAAAATCTTTGCTGATCCCTGAAGAGAAGTTTCACTGTGAAATAGTTTCATTTAACTGGTTAGATTTAGTTTTAAGCAAATGCTTGATGTCATGTCAACCTTCGCCACAGAGCTGCAGCCACGCACATGTGGCGTCACTGTGTTGCTGTAGCAACAGCACATACAATCCAGGCACCCTCCACAGATGAGATTGTGACTTCATTGGGAAGGACACTGATAGTGAAGGGCTGGAGCTTAGCGGGAGGTTTGGGATTCAGCCCATGATGGAGGAGCAGAAGGTCACCATTATTGTCTTTGGCAGGATGAACTTCCTCAGCTGCTGCTGGAAGTGGATCCTCTGCTGGACCTTCTTGGTGAACGAGGAGATGTTCTGCTCCATCTGGAGTGGGTGGAGCTGGCTAACTCTTAGTAAGGAGGTGAGGCAATGGATGGTGAACGGCAGCTGAAGCTGTATGGAGGAATCATAACCGAACTTGCACTACCCTTTTGAAACCATGCCAAGATCGGTCTGAGCACAGTAACTGAGGTAACTCTTGGGTGCAAATGCTAGGCAGAATGAACCGGACTGCCCCAGACACAACCGAACCGAGCTAACATTGTACTAGTTCATCAGAAGATCTCGGCGCGGGTCAGTTGAGGCACAGTTCTCTGATAATAAAGTGCGCATGAGCAGACCGCATCATCTCCTTACAGTCAGCCTCCATAATCATGAAATTTCAGACATTCATAGAAATACTAGCTTCCCTACCGTACCACACGATTTCCAGTTCTTAGCAGTGTGATGAAACTAAACGTCTGTCATTATTTCCTGCGTCTGTAAGCCCTGATTAGACTGTCGTTTATCGTATTCACTTTCCAAAAGCAGACTTATTGTACCTCCCCATTTTCAGAGGCGTAACATGTATGCACTGTAGCCTACCTGCCCCTCTCCCCCTCCCCCTCCTTTTCACTGTATGCCCAGACAGCTATGGCTCAGCTCATGCCCGCTTTCAACAGAGAAAAAGTGAATAAATAAAAAAGCAACTACTCTTCAACTCAAAATGTTAACCGTTGGGGCCTGCTTTGGTGGCGTAGTGGTTAGCACAAACAACCCAGGAGGCCTTAGTCCTTGATGCGGCCGCCCCAGGTTCGCATCCGACCTGTGGTCTTTTTGCCGCATGTCTCTCTCATACCACCTTTCCGTCAGCCTACTGTCCGAAAACGAGCCTTTAGTGCTGTAAAAACTCAAAGCACACAATAAACCAAGATATGAGTAGGTGTTTATTTAAGTCTTTATCATAGTTTTCTTCAGGCAGGTTTACCACAATAAAAAGTAGATTTAAACCCTTAAATCAGGGCTTTTATTTTCAGTATGCCATCCCAATATTTTCAGTGGCCTCATCTGCCCCCCCCCCATGAAACCTTTGTGGAGGCGCCTCTGTCCTCAACAGACATCTTTGGTGTATCTACTTTATGTATTTCTTGAAAGCTGTATGAGCTTCTTTGTTTTTGTATTATTACTTAGTTTAAACCAATAAAAGTCAAATTGGTAAGAAAAAAGGTGCAGCTAACCTTCAGCAATCAGCTCCAATCCATGGTGGTGGTTCTGGTTCCAATCAGCAATCAGCTCCAATCATCTCCAGCTGCTCTGAGGATCCTATAAAAGCAGCTCCTGCAGGTTTGAGTCTCTATCAGGGGGATCTGAGGTCTATCTTTCACTAGCAGCAGAGCAGCACTATGAGGTGAGGTCCACTTTAACAGCAGCTTGAATCCTGGACTGAAGATGTGTTGCTAGAACCTTCTGGTCTGAATGCTGCTAATGATCTGAACTTCCATGTTTCTGCAGAATGTTGTGGATTTCTTTCCTGCTGATTGGAAGCATCACCTGTGCTCCTCAAACTCTAGGTGAGTTTTATTCCCACATGAAGTCTGAAGGCAAGTTTATTTGTAAATCACAATTTGGTACAAGAACAATTCAAGGGCTTTACATGAATTGGACAACAAAAAGAAAGCAGGTGGTAAAACCAGCCAGTTATCTGTTGTAATGAGCTGTAGATGTTTGCTCTGACTCTGAACTGCTTCCTCAGGTAGTCAAGATGAACAGCTGTCACAGTGGTATAGACCTAAATACACTCAACAGGGACAATACCAGCCAGTCTTTCACTACCCCAGTGGACAGGCCAGCGGGTCTGAGGCTTCTCCAGGATTTTACCCCATCAGTGCTGGCAGCGGTTTTCCTTCTGGGGCCCAACAGAGCAGTAATCAGGGCAGCCAGCATGGAGTTCCAGCTGACAGCAGCTCTCACCAGGTTGGAGAGGAGAGCTATAGCTCCTCATCTGATCCTGTTGAGGATGAGCCAGAGTTCACTCCTGTAAATGACCAGGATGTAGTGTACGCCAAGAAGTCCAGATCCCGCTACAGCCGTAAGCAGTTCCGGGTCGCTACCTTCCACTATGATCCAACCCAATCAGTGGCTGTCCATCCACCAGCGTTCCCCTTTCCAGGAGGAAAGGTTGGTCATCCAGGCCAAGATCCAATGAAGCATTCCTGAAGATCTATGGTGAGGTTTGCTTCAGTCGTCACCTTCAGGTTCTGCTACAGATCTGATTCTGATTTTATTTTCAGGTTGACGAGCTGCTGCTTGTAACTGGATAAATAAATTGCTTTCAATCCAACTTGGTTTGCTCAGTTCTTTAGTGCAGTTATCCTAACTGGGGGTATATGTACCCTTAGTGGTGCATGCATTGCAGGGGTACATGAGAATATTTCTTGGGAAATAAAATGGGGTGGAATCTGGTATTGGTGGTTTTTCAAACCAGGGTATCCGAGCTCATCAAAGCAGCTCAGGCTTCTTGTTGAACGATGTAAAATGAAGCTGGTCTTTAGTTTCCAATTCAATTTTAAATGTGATAAGGTAGCTCCAGTCGTATAAATACAGATTTGAATTTTGTGTTCAGCTTAACATAACATTTGAGATGGAAAGCATAAAGTGCTCAAGTTAAAAAGGTAAAATGTTCATTATGTACAAATACTTTTGACTAGGGTACGAAAGAATGCCCAAAGGGGTTGAGGGTACACGATGCAAAGGTTGGAAATGACCAAATCGCACCTCAGCAAATTTGATAGATTTTGACTGAATTTCAGCTGTGAGAACCTGAAGGAACTTTTGGCTTCTGCAGAATGTAAAAGTCAAATTACAGTTAAAAACTGGACTTGAAGCTCTGAACTTTCAGATCTGTGTAGTTGACACTAAGCAAAAATCTAAAAAATCTTATCTTTCAAAGACTAAAAATGACAAGGTAAAAGTAATTGGTTTCCATGAAACAACCCAATTTAAACTTTTTGTCTACTTGATCCCAAGCAGACTTGGGAAATTAAAATCCTATCTTTAAAAAATCTCAAGTGAATGTAGCATGTGTTGTGCTCCCTTAAACTGTGAGGAAGATTAACACATTTGAATTGCAAATATTATTGGGAATCCCCTTGGTTGATTTGAAAAATAATGCATATTGACCCACAGATTTCATCCATCTGAGACAAGATCACAGCTTTGCTCTGGGTCGGCAGCTCAAAAACACACCAAGGCTGAATCCCAATCTAGCCCCTAAACACGAACCCGCCATATTAAGGACCGTCCCAAAGCTCATAGTGGGTAGGTCCAATCAATCTACGCCCTTAAGTGGCTCCTCTGCATCAGTCCGTGCTCACTGGAACGTGGCAGCGCGTTTAACGACAAACTAGTGGCAGCAAAACCACATGAATTCACATGTAACTTTTGATTGGTTGCTGCATCTTTGTCACACTGAGAAAATCACAAGTAAGGAAAAAGTCATTGATACTAAAAAGTTAGGTACTCTTTACATTTTTTTTTTTTTTGTCAAATGTTTTAATTTCATGTCAACCTGTGCCACAGAGCTACATGGTGCGTCACTATGTTGTCATAGCAACGGCTTCTTTCCTTTTCTAATGGAGGTGTCCCTTTCTCACTTATACCCCGCCTGTACAATCAAAGCGCCCTCCACAGCTGAGAGTGGACACTGATAGTGAAGGGTTAGTGGGATTCACCCAAAGAAAGCTCTCAGCTTTGTGACCACCTGCTAACTCTGCTTATTTCTTGCCCCACACTTACTGAACTCCTTTCAGCAGAGAGAAAAGCCCCTTCCCTTTCAATACGAGGACAGAGTGTAGGTTTGGACAAGCCCTGAGCAAATATTGTAAGATTCAAAGAGCAGGGTCTTTCTCTGACTCAGCGGTCAGAGTCCTGCACAGAGGTCAAATCCATATCACCCACGCACAGCAACATACAGAGCTTTGTTTGAGGTATGTGAAGAGGGGAGGTCCGGGGGGAGGTCGTATGAGAAGCTTGTATTTCTCACAGAGGCTGCTCTAAACCTTTGTCTTTTGTTGTTGGCTGCTCAGGATGAGAACAGCTTTGCTCATTGTGTTTCTGCTCCCTGTGCCGCTGGTGGCGGCCCATCCAGCACCAGGTAGGAAAGGTGGCATAGCTCTGAGATATCATTGGCTCATTTTTATTCTGTTATTTGTCACAGCTTTACAAACTTAAAATATTCAGAAGTGTTGATTGTAGAACTCAAGTACTGAAATCTAAAAGCATTACGATGGTGATTTGAAAAGAAATGTTGAGCAACATGTTTAGAAAAAAAAACTTTTCCAAAACAATGAAAGCTGCATCTGCATGTCTGCAGGGTGGGAAGTAAAAACGTGGCTAAAATATCTTTGCTATTCATTTCTTATACAGTTGGTAAATACCATATAAAATAAATGAATTATCTACTAAATGATCATTATTGATCACAATAGTGCCAATGAAACTGCTGCTGAGTCCTTTTCGAAATTATCTTTAACCATGTTAAGCAGCTCTTGATTTTGTCCCGCATGTTTCACAAGATTGGAGCTTACAGGAACAAGGATCTTTAACCTTTTAATTTAAATCCGATTTTATTTATAAAGCCCCGGAGGGAACAAAGTGCAGTGTAATGCAAAACAACCAACCGTCTAACAATAGATTATCTAATAGAAATGAACAAAAGATAAGAGCTAAAAACAAATCGAAATACAATTGAATGCATCAGATAAATAGAAGCAACAATAACTAAATGTTAAAGGGGTCATAGAATGATTCTATAGTGTATTTGGTGCTGGTCCTTAACCCCTAGAACCCTACGGACCCACCGGTGGGTCCAGCTGCTACGTGACCTCATAATTTTAACAAACCCCCAGTATTGATGTAAAAAACACATTTGGCACAGTTTGGTGACATTTATGGATAAATGTGCCATAATGGCCTCTCCGTCTAAGAAATTTCTCACTAATACCATTTTAAAATAAATATGATTCATCTGATTGATACCAAATTTGGTATATTTTTACACAACATTTAGATTTAAAAGTCTGTACTACTTTTTTGTGCTATAAATAATATTTTGGTAGTGTTTTGCAATGTTTATTTCAAAGAAAATTTTGGCGAGGTTCAAAAAATGCAAAATATTTTGTATTTTGTCCCTAATATTTCAGGCAGGGTCAAAGCTACAATGGTGCCGACACCAGAAAACCATTCTATGACATCTTACCTTCACAGACGTACCAAAAGTTTCGTCTTATATCTAATAGCTGTGAGGCTATAAGTTATTTACTTTTGTGTGATTTTGTCAGGCAGAAATTTATTTAAACCCCCTTAGGGTGTAAGAGGATCTCTGAATAGGGTGTGTAACATTGGTTGGGCTGAAAATGGCATATTTGCTGTTCTATGATCCCTAATGCAAGCCTGGTTAAAAGCCCTAGAATGAAACGACAGGTTTTCTTCCTTTTATGAATATTCATGAATATTTAGATGAGCTGTGCACTGATTGGTTGGTTTACAACAAGCGAAGCTGCTGAACAAAGACGCATCATAGCAACAAGCACTCACTCACTGAAACATCAAATTGTTGATATGGTAGGGTGACCAGACGTCCTCTTTTTGTCATGTTCTAATTTTCATACCTAAAAAAAATTAATGGGGGGAATTTCAAAAACCCGGGATTTTGGTCGACTACAGTGCAGGACATAGTCGTCAGCTCCGGGAACCCCGGCAGACGGGGGCGACCGAACCCGACCCGGTGACAGTAGCCTGGACACTGGCAGCCCCCAGCCCCCCGTTCTCCGGCTGGGGATGGACAGCTCCTGGCTCTCAGCTGAGGTCCGGTCCAGTCAGCGGCCCAACAGTTGATGCTTCATACCCCCCCACCCCTCGGGCCAGTAAACCAGTGAGCTGGTCGGTATGTAGACTTCGGAGCGTGAGAAAAGTACAGGCCAGAATCAAATAAGGCAACTCGGGGCTTTGTTTGCCCGTTTTATGGAAGTTTAGAATTGAGAGACTTGCAGAGAAAGGAGGCGTCGATGGGGTTTAAACTTCTCTTTACGTCCATTTCACCCACTGAACTATCATTAGTCATCTATGATAATGGAAACCCGGTTTTGCATTCTATGACATCCTTTAACAAAATTTGTATAGGGGTCATGAATGAAGATCTAGAACAGCTATATGGTGTTTATACCTGGAGGTCTGCTGAGGCCCGATTCCCTGAGCTTAGAACTGGTTCTAGATACAGCAAAGAGCCTCTAACAGAGCTGGTTGGTAACATGGTTCAGAGGCTTAAAGGAACAATACCTTAGATTTGCTTGCTGCATTTATTGGTCAATAAAATCTAAAGTTACCTTGGAAAAAGAAATGTTATAGTTGGCCTTTTAAGCAGCATCTCACCCCAAAGGTCCTCAGAACCAGATTTAACCAGAAGAATATCTAGTTTCACCTTGTAAATGGCAGAGCTCAGTCTTAGAACAGTACTTTCCTACACTGACAATTGTTTTCTACTCGCTACTTTAGATCACCAATGAAATGTACAATAGCAAATACAGCTAATGTGACTCAAAGAGATTTGATCTGTAAGAAACTGGTCCAATACAGTTTGTCCGAGTGGAGTTGCCATATGACGTCATAAGGGACAGGTCCCCAAGCAGATAAACCGGTTCCGACAACTTTTTAGATCAGGTGTCCCCAAAGTCGGTCCTTGAGGGCCGCTGTCCTGCAGGTTTTAGAGGTTTCTCTGCTCCAGCACAGCTGATTTTAATTGAAAGCTGATTAACAGGCTTTTGCTCAACTGCAATCATAATCAGCTGTGCTAAAGCAGGGAAACCTCTCAAACCTGCAGGACACCTGTTTTAGAGCCATCTGCCTCATGAAACATTCAAGTTTTAAATTTCACTTCCTTTCCTCCAACTAATGCATCACAAATTAACAAATGTTCCTAACATTAGTAAATGTTCCTTGATACTGGCAAACTTGTGAGGTGCATTCTGAGAACAATCTGCATCATTACCACCCTAATGCCATATAAGGGTGCAACTTCCCACACCGTCAGGTGTTAATTTATGGAAATGGCTTTAGAAAAGCTAAGGTTCAGGGATGGAGGCTCTGCTGACTGAGCTGAGCAGAAAATTCAAGACCAGTAAAATAAATCACAGGAGCTGGAAATGACATGATTGGACTGTTAACTAGATAGAAAGATCCTTTGATCTGAAAACTGATGAGAAAAGGAGCAAGACATGTAAATATTGATGCATGTTTAAAAGCAACCACCAGACAACATTCTGCCAAATCTCACTGTACATCTGCGGACCACATCCGTCATCGACTCTGATAGAACACATAAAAACATCGTAATTGCAGAGCTGCATTATATATGATGCAGCCTAATATGTACAAATGTAGTCATTTTGTGAAAAGCTAGGTTTAGATAAACAATTTAACAAAAGCCAAAGTTTGGCCATCAGGGCCTCCCAGCACCCCTTGATACATTAAAGCCTCTAAAGAACTGAGCAAACCCAAGTTGGATTGAAAGCCATTTATTTAACCAGTTACAAGCAGCAGCTCTTCAACCTGAAAGTAAAGTCAGAATCAGATCTGTAGCAGAACCTGAAGGTGACGACTGAAGCAAACCTCACCATAGATCTTCAGGAATGCTTCATTGGATCTTGGCCTGGATGACCAACCTTTCCTCCTGGAAAGGGGAACGCTGGTGGATGGACAGCCACTGATTGGGTTGGATCATAGTGGAAGGTAGTGACCCGGAACTGCTTACGGCTGTAGCGGGATCTGGACTTCTTGGCGTACACTACATCCTGGTCATTTACAGGAGTGAACTCTGGCTCATCCTCACCAGGATCAGATGAGGAGCTATAGCTCTCCTCTCCAACCTGGTGAGAGCTGCTGTCAGCTGGAACTCCATGCTGGCTGCCCTGATTACTGCTCTGTTGGGCCCCAGAAGGAAAACTGCTGCCAGCACTGATGGGGTAAAATCCTGGAGAAGCCTCAGACCCGCTGGCCTGTCCACTGGGGTAGTTGGAGACTGGCTGGTATTGTTCCTGTTGAGCGTATGGACCTCTATACCACCATGGAAGCTGTTCATCTCGACTACCTGAGGAAGCAGTTCAGAGTCAGAGCAAACATCTACAGCTCATTTCAACAGATAACTGGGTGGTTTTACCACCCGCTTTCATTTTATTGTCCAATTCACTTAAAGCCCTTGTATTAAATTGTGATTTACAAATAAACTTGCCTTCAGACTTCATGTGGGAATAAAACTCACCTAGAGTTTGAGGAGCACAGGTGATGCTTCCAATCAGCAGGAAAGAAAACCACAACATTCTGCAGAAACATGGAAGTTCAGATCATTAGCAGCATTCAGACCGGAAGTTCTAGCAACACATCTTCAGTCCAGGATTCAAGCTGCTGTTAAAGTGGACCTCACCTCATAGTGCTGCTCTGCTGCTAGTGAAAGATAGACCTCAGATCCCCCTGATAGAGACTCCAACCTGCAGGAGCTGCTTTTATAGGATCCTCAGAGCAGCTGGAGATGATTGGAGCTGATTACTGAAGGTTAGCCACACCTCTTCTATTGCATTTTTTTGTTTTTTTTTTGGTTACCAGTTTGACTTTTATTGGTTTAAACCAGGGGTCACCAACGCGGTGCCCGCGGGCACCAAGAGGTCCTCAAGGACCACATGGGGGGCCCTCTTCATCTTCTGAAAACAGAACAACTCACTCAGTGGGTTGAGTTTAATTTTTGTTTATTCTGTTGCTCTTCTTTTTAATCATTTATGTATTATTTCATCATGTTAACTATTTCATCATATTTCAGTGTTTTCAAAATGACAATATTAAAAAGAAACTTAGAAATGAATAAAATAATAAAATAAGAATAAAAATTAGTTTTTATGGATGAGATTTACTGTAGGTGAACACTGATCCCTCCAGTACATAGGTCAGTATTGGTAGCCCTTCCTATGACTTGGTAGCCATAAAGTAGCCCTCAGCCTTTAAAAGGTTGGTGACCCCTGGTTTGAACTAAGTAGTAATACAAAAACAAAGAAGCTCATACAGCTTGCAAAAAACACAGATAGTAGAAACATCAAAGAGGTCTGTTGGGGAACTGTGTCCATTTTCTCTCCTAAAATCAATCAGTCTTTTAATCGGGCAGAACACCAGAATCAAACTCCTTCGTTCGTGATGACTTTAAACACTGAAATCAAACTTTAAAAAATTTAAAAAGATTTAAAAAAAAAAGATAGAAGTGGACTTTGAAAGATGGAAATCGCCTATGATCTCACTTATGGGTAGTGTAGCTTCAATTAAAATGATGGTCTTACCTAGAATTAACTACTTATTTTCAATTATCCCCAATAAACCATCATCTGGATGGTTTGAAATCTCTAGATTCTTCCATTTCCAAATTTCTTTGGAAAGATGAATTCCCTCGTCTCAGCTTATAGACACTACAGAAAACTAAAGACAGAGGAGCACTAGATCTGCCTAACTTCCACAACTACTACTTAGCAAATAGACTACAATACATCTCTTAATTGAGTAAAACATAATCCCTTAGATGAGCCCTGGATAGACACAGAACAGAAAATATGCAGTAATACCACAATTTCAGATTTGCAGTTTCTTAGCTCAAGTATAAATTCATGCCTGCTGCAGACGGGTTGTAGTTAGCCCTGGTTGGTTGCTGCGGTCCTCTCAATTTCGGAAATGTATTTTTAAATTATGCATTAAATCGGTAAATGGACCATATAGTGATGCTTTAAAGTATAATATTCTCGCCTCAAATGATCTTAAAACGTACTTTTACTGAACAAAAGCAACAGAAAAGAGAACTTTTAACATACTCTGAGCTCTGTGAGCGCTCCATTGAACGCTGCATCTGCCGCAGTGCATGCTGGGACAGCTGTATATCTCAAGAACGAACAAGTCTGCTTTGATGCATGCTGGGTAAATAGGGAGGGGTGAGAACAGCATCTGGGGACTTTGTCCATTTTCGGTCTGCTGTTCCTGTGAATTGGAACAGTACTAGGGCTGAGGCTGATGACGTTTCACGAGTACACGAGCCCACGAGAACGCACAAGTACACATAATGAGAAACGGCATTTGTCTGTTCTCGGTCTTGTGATTGGGAACAGTGCTGTGGCTGAGGCAGATGATGTTTCACGAGCACACGAGAACGCACAAGTATATATATTATATAAAACTTTGTATCAATTTGACTGTATGATCTGGTTGAACTGTAAAGTGCCTTGAGATGACATGTGTTGTGAATTTGGCGCAATATAAATAAACTGAATTGAATTGAATTGAATATTGAGAATTGGCCAAAGACCCCTTCATATGTGCCCAACAGATGCAGCCTTCTTTTCGGCCATTTTGAAGGACAGGTCTGCAGTATCCTTCGTAACCTTGGGTGTCACATGATTCATTGGGAGTCCAAGCAATCCGGCTGCTCCATGATGAGAAGAAAAAGGGAAATGTTGCTGAAAAGTGGGGAATATTTTAAATCCAGTTTAGTATAATACATGTGAATAGTTCCTTCTGAAATGAATGAAAATTGTTCATTTAAATGACCACAAACAGGCTGCATTTGGAAGGCAATCAGATTTCGCTCTGTTTTTGAAAGACATTTCAATATCTATCCAATAGTCTTTGTCAGTTCTGATGCCTCGCCCCAGAGCAAACTCTAGTTGGAGCGCTGATGTATTCACACAGCATGGAGGTCCATCCTCCTGCACACATTCCAAGTCAGATGCTATTCAATTAGCCACCCTTGTTATTCTGGCTTGTTGGAGCCTTCTGTTGTGCATGGCCTGAATAGTTTTTTGAATCATAATGGGAGGTCTTATGTAACTTCTTGGGAATTAGTTCCATGACTTAGTTGTAAATGCTTGGAACCTTACACAGGCCTGTTAATTAAAATGGATATTGAGACAGATATGTGGCAGGTTATGTTTGGTTTATTGAATGTTTTTATCTGTCCCTGTGCAAATGGATTTGGCAGACATTTAAGCACAGATTCCAATATTTGTACAGTGTGGGGATTAAAATCCACAGTGGCCCTGAAAAGTCCCCCTAATATAAAAGCCACACAACACCTACAACACAACAGCCACAACTGTGCTTCATTTTAGCTTTCACATAATGACGCCTGCTGTCCCTGTGCATCCAACGTTAGTGGTGTTGGTTGTGTTGTTGCTGTTGTTGTATTGTGTTGTGCCGTTGGTTGTTGATGTGGTGTTGGATGTGTTGTGTTGTGGCTTTTTTCTTGGGCAGACATCTCAGAATGTTGCCCTCCTTCTATCCCAGTGATCTAGTGTGTCTCCTGATAATGGGGCTCTCATCAGTGTTGCTTTCATCAACAATGACGATCACCATATTATTTCGTTGACGCTCCTTTTTTGTGTGAAGATAACAAGAAATGACGAGTTAAGCATGAATCTTAGATGACAAAAACATGAAGACTCACGGGTGTGAGTTTTTGTTGACGGGAGGAGACTGAATAGAAACGTTAGCGGTTGGTCTGTCAGACATTTAAAATGTATCATTGTGCTAAATCTAAGCAGTATCAGCCACACTGCTGCATCCAGCTGGCCCGTGCCGCCCGCCTGGCATGCAGCGGTGCACATTCTGTATGACCACAAATGGACCATGACAGCAGCAGCGGGGGTCAAAGTAAAGGGTCCGGTGCGACGTGCTCAACTCTAACAAACTCTGCTCTTCCAGTTGTGCTTGTGCACGCACTTAGCTCCGAGTCTGCGCTTTACGCTCCACACTGATGGTTCGCTCTCAGCAGCATGGCTCTTCCTGCCCTCACTACTTGACAAACTATATATGGCTGATCCTCCTCTGCAAAATCGTGTCTAACTATCAACATTTTATTTCTTCCAGCTCACAAGAGGTGATGCAAAAATTGCCAAAGTAGAAAGAAGAATGTTTTTGTTTTTTGCTTTTTTGGAATAACAAAGATTTTATTGATCTGTGTGTGATGCATAATTCATAGTAGATCAGGAACCGTTTGCTTTGGGATGTTTAAAACCATTCCTTGATTGAAAGCTTGTCTGTCTGCTATTTTAACCAAAATGATGTGTTGAACTTTAATCTTAGAGGATGCATTTCAACACTTTATAAGCTTATCTGGTCAGAAACCTCAGCACCCGCAAACGCAGTTAAAACAGCTTGGGAAGAGAGTCTTAACATTGTATTCACAGAACAACAATGGACATCTGCACTGTCTTTAGTTCACTCATCTTCTATCTGTGCCCGTCATAGACTTATTCAATGCAAAGTTGTTTACAGGGCTCATTACACTAACTCACGACTAGCAAAAATGTATTCTTCTGTAAATGAAGCCTGTGGCAGATGTAAACTCTTGCCTGCCAATCATTCACACATGTTTTGGTCATGTCCCGAGTTGAAACCATTCTGGAGAGGGATTTTTGATTCACTGTCTGAAGCATATGGTTCTCTGGTTATCCCCAATCCACTGTCTGCAATCTTTGGTATCCCCCCCCTACCTCTAACCTGCCTAAAGGAATGAATCGGGCTATAGCATTTACCACGCTTTTAGCTCGTAGGCTGATCCTACTTAACTGGAAGACCCACAACCCCCTTCACATACCCGCTGGATTCGAGAGGTGCTTTACAATCTCAAAATAGAGAAACTGAGGTTTTCTCTCAGAGGCTCCACCAAGCCATTTCAAGCTACATGGGACCCTTTTTTTAGATATTTTGACTCCTTGAATCTTCTTGACCCTGACGACAATTGAATATCTTACATGCTCTCTAATTACCTATTTATATATACATTCATGTCTCCTCTCCCCCTTTCTTTCTTTTTTTTTTTTTTTTTTTTTTAAACCTGTTTTTCTCTTTATAATTCTTATTATTTATACTTTTATTTATCATTATTTATTTATTTATTTATTATTTTTTTACTTTTTATTTTTTAATTTATTTGTTTATTGATTTATTTTCTGGCCTGTGGGTGGGGTGGGTGGTCAGGGGGTTTGGGGGTCGACAGACCGTGACATTGAGTTTGTATTGATGCTTTACCTGTTCCAACAATGTCTGTCCTAAGTTTAAAATGTTCAATAAACAAAGTTTGAAAAAAAAAAAAAAGTGTTGAACTAGATCTGCTATTTTCACAACTTTTATGAGACACTTTTTATAAAAGTAGGTCATTAATTCATGAAAATTTTTATTTTAATTCTATAACTAAAAGTTTTTGGCCCAGCAGCAGTGATGAACTGCACAGCAGCATTGCATCTCAAGCAATTGTAGTATCCAGGCAAGAGCTTTCAGTCCATTAAACAAGCTGTTAACAATATATTATACAATATAAAACTGATTAAAACTAGACTAAAACCTTTTTGAGTCCAGTTTTAGTCGACTAAAACTGGACTAAAACTATCACTTATAGTAATGACTAAAATCTGAATAAGACTAAATATAAGGTTGCTGTCAAAAACAACACTGGATCGCAGCTCCTCTATTTCTGTCCAGGGCCATGTAGGGGGAGTCTGGGGCCACCCACACCTGCTATTAAGCATACTTTCCTTTGGAAGAAGCTTTTTGAATCCTTTATACATGAGCATGCTAATGCATTTGGTTCCATGTGTTCAGGTATACAAACCTGATTAATATTGTGGAATCACCATAGGTTTTCCTTCAGCACATATGGATACCTAAAGGTTACCCGCTGCTCTGGAAGTTTTATTTTATTTTTACCTTGGTCGTCTGCTGTCTTCTTTTTGCTGTTATGCTCTCTGTTTTCTCGTTTTCTCATCTTCTGTATCTATTTTTGCTGCTTTGTTCTTTTTTTCTCTCTTTTCATTCACTCTTTCCTCTCTCTATTCTCTCTCTCCCCGTAGTTATTACCCCTTTCTCTCTTTTTAACCTCCCTTTCCATGTCCATTGTATACGATTTTACTCCCCAAATAATGACTAAGACTTACAAAACTTTTATTGTCATTTTGTATGCGCAGAAGGTGTACGAAATTAAGTTTTCTGCAGCTTTCTGACAGTAAACGAGCAGCAGCTTAGTGGTGAAAATAACATTTCCACTTCATAAGCTGCAGCTGTGATGAAATGTAAACAGTGGTAGAAAAAAACATGGTGTAAAGCGCATTGATATGTAAGGTCAGAGTTTAAATCTGAGCAGTCGGAAAACTTTTTTTTGAGTTGAGTTCTTTTTAACAAGCTGTGATCGCATGCACAGAGAGTGGACTTTCAGCAGATGAGAAGGATCCAAAGTTATGCTGTTCCTGCAGCTTGAGGCGCGTTCCTCAGATGAGGGCCGCTGTAGCGTTCTTCTGCTGCCTGATGGATGGAAGAGATTATTTAGGTTCTGTCTTTCCTTGTCTCAATCTGCAGTGCAGTGAGACTCATGTATAGCAGCTTGATAAACGCTATAGATGCATTTTGTGCTCAAATCCAAAGATGTTACAGAAATCTATAAATGGGATCAATTGTGACTAGAGCAGGTATGGAAAGCCAAAACTGTGACATAGTTAATTAATTAATTAATAAGTGGCAAGATTTCTGTTCTTAGATGTCAAAATGTCAATGCTTCGTGCAAAGCAAGCACTGAGTAAACATTAATCATTTTATCCTGAATAATTATTTAACTAATTACATATTTTCTTGCCTCCAGGAAAGGTAGCTTGAAAGATTAACATTTGAATGGATGGATGAATATTTGGTCCTGGGTTCAGCCATGGCTCTTAGTTGGTTGTTTGTGCAGAACTCATCATTTTTCCTTTCTTTCTTTTTTAACGTTGCATTATGTTTTTTGCTTACAACGGTAAAACACAAAATCTTACATCCTGTAAAGACTGTCTGAGATTTCATCACAAAGAAAGGGAAAAAAAGAAAGAAAACCCTTTAATAAGCTGTCCCTTTTCTCATTAGGGAGCAGCACGCCGGTGCTTTCGCTGAAAAATGGCAAAATCCGAGGTGAATATGTCACAGTAAAAGGCACAGAGAGGAGGGTGAGGCAATACCTGGGGATCCCCTTCGCTCTGCCCCCCGTAGGGCCCCTCCGCCTGGCTGCTCCACAAAGTCCTGAGTCCTGGGAGGGGGAGAGAGACTGCACACACCAGCCCCCCATGTAATACTCCTGTGTTTTAATGAACATAAATACAGTAGAGTGAATTTTGAGGGAACTCCGAATGCTGCACTTGTTCATATCTGCTTCTTTGTCTCCATTTATTCCCAGGTGCATTCAGGATCCAGAGTTAGTTGTACAAGTTTCCAGAATCATGTCTCTGGATTTCACTCCCCCAGAGCTCTCAGAGGACTGTCTTTATCTAAATGTCTACACACCAGGTGACACGCCAGAACAAAAGCTGCCTGTGAGTTTATCAGATTGCAGCAGGTACAGTAGAAAGTAGAAATGAGGTCTCTAGTTTCAAAGTAAAATACCAGCGCTATAGCTGTAAGAGGGATTTTCAATGGCTTCAGTTCTGTAGTAACAGACATAAAATGAAAAAGTCTGCAAAAATGGTAAAATAATGGGCCTTGAGGAGAACGCGAGTACGTACTCGCGTTCTCCTCAAGTCCGTTCTTGGCGAGAACGCAGGAAGATCGGACTTGACGAGAACGCGAGCACGCAAGCACGTATGTGTATTGGAGCAGAAGCGTACTCGTGACGTCATTACAGGCAACGTTGTTTAGCATTTCTTTAACAGTCAAAACTATTTATTCCCTACACAAAACATTTTGAAAACAATATTTTTAATTTCTAAAGCTTAAAAAACATTTTAAAAAATTACCGAACCGCAAAAAACCACCATCAGAACGAGCGGTAGTTCACACATAACTAGACCGAGAGAAGTGCACTACAGACGGGGTAAATTTAGCCCTGGCTGCGGTTACCCTCGGAGGTCTGCTGGTCACTCTGGTCCGCTCAACGTTGGACTTTTTTTTTTTTTTTCGCACTAACTCTGTAAACAGGCCACACAGGGAGGCTTCAATGTATAATGTTATTGCCTCAAACGATTTCAAAACGTACTTTTGAAGAACAACAGCAGCAGAAAAGGGAATGTTTAACTTAACACTGTGAGAGCTGTCTGGAATCAAGCTGCGGCCGCGGGGCATTCTGGGGAAGCGGTCAGTCTGAAGAACGCACAAGTCTGCTCTGATGCATGCTCGATAAAGAGGGCGGGGCGAGAACAACATCCGGGGATTTGATGCGTTCTCAATCTGGGGTTCTCGAGAATTGGAACGGTACTCGGGCTGAGGCTGATGACGTGTCACGAGTACACGAGCACACGAGAACGCTCAAGAACGCATATTGAGAAACGGCCAATGAATTCGATGAATTCCAAATTGTTTCACTGGGCCAATGACTGGGCTACATTTCCTTTCCCTGAACAAGCATGTGGCGACTGTGAAGAGAAACAACTCATGATAATGGGGAGAAACATCAAGCTGAATAAGGCTTTCCATGAACACTTGTTTTATTTAGAAGAGGGAGGGCTGAGTGGGTAATAATTAGAAACCAAAAAAATCAAGAGGCACTGAACCAGAAGTATTTTCTCTCTGAAAGAACGACATTTCAGTATTCAAGGTCAATATCAGCAATATCTATGTCAGTGACCATTCACATATAAAAACAGAAAGGAATTAAGCAACAAGTACTTTCAATTAATGAGTATATTTTATGGGGAAGAAAAAGAAGAATATACAGAGTTATTGGTAGGAAGACGTCGGTCACTGCTCCATTCAGCAAATAGACGGGGCTAAATATAAAAACCCTGACAGGCCAGAAGGTTCTATATTAAAATGTCCAAAAAAAAAGAAGCAGTTAAACATAAAACAAACTGAGCAATAAGTGCTTTCTATGGGGAATAAAAGAGAGAGTTCATATAGTTATTGGTTAAAAGGTCCTCTTTCACGGATTCCATTCAGCAAAGAGACATGGCTAAATACAGAAATGCTGCATCAGGAATACTTTGAATGAACAGCTAACAAATATATAAAGTTAACTGCAGGAATAACTTTGTTAATTTTAGGGTAGATACTCAGATGAACGCAGAGACGATGAATATGGAGGATTTTCTAATGTGTTCAAAATGCAATTACAGCAAATTTTACAAATCATCTAATTGTTGCTGCTCGCTTGACATTTCACCAACATTTTGCATGGCCAGTGGGGGCAAAACCAAACAGGAGGAGCTTCTATATGTTTGCCTGTTTTCTATTCAACTCAATATTGCGGACCTGGATATTACTGATCACGGTGCTGTAGTGAATGAGAAAAGCCGAACAACGGCGCCGCCACCCCTGGGTCCTGAAGCTATCGACTTTAACAGTGCTTATGTTTGGCCAGGATATAAATTGTAATCCTGCATTTGGGGAGGCACTAGAGCTCAGACAGGACTATCATCAGCACAGAGCAAGAACCTGGGAGGAAAGAGCACCAGAGCCGGGCCAGGATGGGGCCCACACTGGAGCTCCAAAAGGATGAACGGGGAATGATTTCACAGACTTTCTAAGGGCTACATTAAAGCAGATTTTTTGAAATCTACCCACAAAACTCTAAAAGGCATTCCCGACTTTATTACAAAAAAAAAAGGATATTTTCTGTCTTCTGTTTGGGTTGCAAAAAGCTTCATGTCCTTTACCCTAAATCACAGCATCATCCAGTCCTTTCTTGGTTGCCACGACTCAACCCTAACAGGTCATCTTTTTTTCTTTTTTTTTTACAGTGTCCTGTCTTGCAATGTGGCAATAAGAATAATTGTCTTGATGCCAAAAAGAGCCCAACAGATTTTACTTTCACAAGTGGAGCAGTATGGCAATTGCATTATTGCTCCACTTGTTCCATGCATATAAATTGCTTTATTATAATTATGCAGGGAGTTTTACAGTTCTGCAATGTAAATAGAGCAGAAAAACAGAAGAAGAAAAGGAAAAAGAAAAGAGAGAAGATGAAAGAAGAAGAGATAGAAAGGAGACAATGACAAAACATTTTCAATCTGCTTCATCACCTGTAACGAGATGAAAGAAGAACAGCACAACCAAAAGACATGGTACGAGATATACAATAAAGCAACACCTTGAAACTATCGCTAAAGTAATATTATTAAGTCTGACATGTACTCTGTGTTACCTGAAGATATGAATGTGGGCTTTCTGTATGGAAGTGAATCTCTGAGTGACTGGAGCCAAGCACCTGTAATTGTTTGATTTTATTATTTTCTGTCTTCTGTTTTGCAGAGATGGCAAAAGTACTCACTTTCCATACTTGAGTAAAAGTACAGATACTTGTGTTAAAAAATACTCTGGTAAAAGTGAAGTACTGATTAAACTTCTTTACTCAAGTAAAAGTAACAAAGTACAGGCTTGTAAATTTACTTAAAGTATAACAGTAAAAGTAGAAACCACTTTTTTCATGCCGTTGCCTACATTTTAAATGGATGTCTGCCAATAGGACTAGATCTCCGTTGTGTTCATTTTCAATCATCTCGTCATCCATACTACTATGCTAACGCCACCGCCACCAAGCTGCAATGATTTGCCGCGAATGAATACCGCCGAATCTGTCGATTCATCTTGTAGTGGTGCGTCAAATGCAACGTAGATTCCCATCCAATTAGATTGAATTTGGTATTGATGACGTGAAAAATAATAACGGTAACTCCATTGAAATGATTCAAAACTAAAGTAACGAGCCAATTTTTTAAAATGTAAGGAGTAGAAAGTACAGATATTTGTGTAAAAATGTAAGGAGTAGAAGTAAAAAGTCGCCATAAAAATAAGTAGTAAAGTAAAGTAAAAATATCAGAAAAATCTACTTGAGTACAGTAATGAAGTACTTGTACTTCGTTACTTCCCATCTCTGCTGTTTTGGTTGCAAAAAGCTTCATGTCCTTTACCCTAAATCACAGCTTCATCCAGCCCCTCCTTGGTTGCCACGACTCGACCCTAACAGGTCGTCTTAACACGACAACACAAAAAGGTTCTGATTTTTTAACTCCAGGGGTCCGTTTCACTACACAGGTTTAAGAACCTCAGATTAAAATACGCAACTCTAGATTGATCCAGCAGGCTTTAGGCCAGATCGGTTTCACAACAGCTGCTATGAGTTAGTTCAATAAACATTCATTTTGTTTGAAATGCTCATTTTGACAAAGAAAAAAATGTTTTTTCAGATGTCAGGAATACATGTTCAGTAAAACTAGTACATATCAAAATGGCTTGTCTGTTCTGAGTAGGATAACATTACATGTTTATTTATTGAATGGCGGTGGATCAATGCATCTATTTAGGTCAAATCATCTGACAGCAGGTGAAGATGAAGAATAAAAAAGGCTGTTTTAGAACATGTCGCTGGTTCTCAGTTTGATTCTGTCTTCCAATAATATGTGGCTGTTTGCAGCCGCTCCAGATCATGGTCCTAATAAATGGTTGTTATTAGCGGATATCAGTCCCATAGAATGGCTTCAGATTGTGCCAATAGGCTTAATAGGTTGTTATTATCACCGAGTGAATCCTACCCCTCAGGTTAACCCCCCACACAGCCCCCATCCCCCACAAAATTAATGCGAAATTAATTAATAATTTTATTTGTACTCTGAAAGTAATTTCAGACATTCTTCATGTACCTTGAAAAATAAATAGATAAAAATAAAATAAGCGTGTCACTCAAAATAACTAAACCAAGAACAAATAAATGTCATATCCTGGTAACTGAGTTGTAGAATCTTATAAACTCTCTTTTCGAAACTGAAAACTCAGATTTTCCCTGATTTCAGGTTTAGAAAACTCAGAGTTTCGTGAAACTGACCCAAAGACTCCTCTTTACATTGGGATAGCATCGTCAGGTAGCATTGTGTCATTCACATTCAGTGCGAACGCATCTCAAAGGGGAACACCGTTTTTTTTACATTGGCCCCTTGATTTTACGTTATTACATCATGTTCTTCTCACCCATATGGGCCCAATGTGAAAAAAATGGCCATTCCCTTTAAGAAGAGAAACGCAATGAAAAGTGAATCTTCTGTTTTCTCTTGAGTTTTAGCAAGTTCTCTTGGATTAATGTGCCTTTTAAAGCTGATACTACGATCACATTACTGAGCTCAGGCCATGTGTACCTGTTGGAAAAGGTAGTTAAAGCCATTAGACTCTTGTGTTGTGATGCAGGTTATGGTGTGGCTCCATGGGGGGGGTCTGACGATGGGCTCTGCCTCCCAATATGATGGTTCTTCATTAGCTGCATATGAAAACATTGTGACAGTCATTATCCAATACCGCCTCGGCATCCTGGGATTCCTGAGGTAAGAAAGTTCTAGAGCTCATATGTTATCCAAATGATTGCCCAAAACCAGAGCTTTCATTGTTTTGCAGCACTGGGGATGAACACGCCAGGGGAAACTGGGGTTTGTTGGATCAGCTGGCTGCTCTCAGGTGGGTGCAAGAAAACATTGAGGCCTTCGGTGGAGATCCACACTCTGTCACAGTCGCTGGGGAGTCTGCAGGAGGCATCAGTGCATCCATACTGGTAAAGAAGGTTTCAATTTTGGAAAATAGAGGAGATTGTGCATTTTTTAAATGTCTAAATATTATTTAAACTGTTTAGGTTTGATATTATACAATTTTTCCACTGAAAACCTCACCAGCACAATGTCTTTCTGCAAAGACTCTGTCTCCACAGGCAAAAGGACTCTTCCACAAGGCCATTTTTCAAAGTGGGGTGGCAACCGTTGGGTCCTATACTTCTGAGCAACCTCTTCCTCAGGCCCAAGTATGGAAATGAGTCATTTATTGTTTGCATTTGCTACTGGCATAGTTTATCTTATCAGAATATCTCTTTGATTCCTTCCTTTTAGATTACTATCTGCATGTTCTGGACTTGTATGCTTGAAAGTAATTTAGAATGTAATCAAACGACTTTTGGTCGGTCATATTTCGTCCTGTAAACACATTTCTAAGTGGTGCACCCTTGTGTGCTGCAAACATATGGAAATGTTTTTATCCAAATATCAACTTTAGGTTTAACACATTTCAGTAAAAACATTTTAACTAAGTTGGGGAAACACAACTCAACTCAACAGCAACTAGAGGGAAAATGAACAAATTACAATGCTTGAAAACCTTTTAACAATAAAATGATCTGATGATTGTATTTCTAAGGACCAAAGTTTATCTTGAACAAATTAAAATGAGGGTCAATTAGTTTTAAAACTAATCAAAAACAATTGAAATAAGCTCAATCCAATTAACACGCATGTGTCATGATTATATCAAGGTCTGACCCCAAGATGCAGAAGACCAAACAGAGAGACCAGGGAAAAGTTTAAACAGGTTTATTTTAGGAATGATGTGAAGAATCCAGTGTTGCTCTGAGCACTGCTCAACAGGGACTGAAAGGTGAGGGGAAGACACTGCGGTTAGTTCAGGCTCAGTGGGAAATTTGAATCTTAGGTTTAGAATTGGAGGAAAGGTTGCATACCCACTTCTCCAGGGAAAGGTGTCCTTTATGGAATCCAGACTGTGAGGATTGTACCAGAGATGGTCTTGTTTGGTGATGGGTGGACTGGCTTACTCAGACTGCGGTTGTTCCCCGGTGGCACCCCATCTTTGGAATGAACTCCCCCTGTCCCTGCCCTCTCTGGACTCTGTGGACATCTTTAAAAAGCAGCTAAAAACACACCTGTTTTCACTAGCCTTCCAAAGCACATAGCCTGTTATTTTATTCCCTTATTTATTATAGCTTTTATTGCATTTTATCTGTTTTTACTTGTGTTGTTTTTTATGTTATCATGTGAAGCACTTTGTGACTTTGTCTGTGAAAAGTGCTATACAAATAAAGTTTACTTACTTACTTACTTACTTGAATGGAGAAGCTGACTGCCACTCAGATTTCCTGCAGTACTTGAACGAGCTGTAGTGCAGAAGAAACCTTTGCTCAGTGTGAAGCTCAAACGACCTCTGGGGGAAAGTTGATCCAAACTTCCTGTTTGGAGTGAACGGAGAAGCTGACTGCCACTCTAATTTCCTGCGGTACTTGAACGGGCTGCGATGAAGCCTTTGCTTGGTGCAAAGCTCAAACTATCTCTTGGGGAAGGTGGGTCCAAACTTCCTGTTTGGAACCCCAGCTCAGTTAGAAGCTCAGTTGAACCTTCCAGAGAGAGAAGGACCGAACAAATCCAGTTTGCAGGATGACTTCCTGCCGAGAGGCAAAAACAAAAACAAAGTTAAGACTCAGGTTGACAAAAACTCAGTTTGACTCAGCAAAACTCAGCTTGACTAGAGAATCCAAAACTGGCAAAACACCAACTCAGGTTAGACTCTGCTAAACTAAGCATTAGTGATGGGCTATCTGAAGCCAGGCTTCGAGGCTTGTACAGAGTAATAAGGGGGCGTGTCAATGAAGCCCCGCTTCGAGGCCTGTGTTGTCTTGTTGAAAACCACGTGACTGGCAACAAACGAGGCCTCGCATTGCATTGGTCACGTGACTGCTTCATTTTGCGTGTCGGTTTTCAAAATAAAAGCGCGATGAATCCTGTTGCTTCGTGGGTTGTAGTAGGTGGTTTGGTATCAGCAGAACAGTTTTCATCAGCAGTGGTTGAAATGGAGCCGTCAAAAAAGAGAAAAACCTCTCATATGTGGGAGTATTATGAGATGACAGATCACAATCACAACCTGAAACAGTGAAAAAAGTCCTATTCCTAAATAAAAACAATTAAACCTAAAATCCAGAAATTTCTATATTTTATTTTGTTTAATCAGGAGATGCATCAGAACCACACATCAAAACCAGACTAAAAGCCATTAGAAGAGGCAAACTCTATGTGTAACTTAATATTAAGAATCAGAACTAGAACTCCTAGGAAGAGATGATTTTAAACAAATTCTGTCTTTAAGGAAGCAAGTTTCAAGCTCAAAGTATACAGAGTCTGCAGCAACAGTCACTCAGTTCTCAGTACATTAAAGTAACACATCTTCATTGTCTAATAAGTCCATGACATAAAAGAAAACCTAACACCACCACTGATGGTCAAGGATTAGATTGGCTACAAATCATTTTAATCATTAAAACATGACAATTAAATAGGATTCTCCTCTTACTAAACATGAGTTTGATGAAAACTTTGTGACAATATTGCATTTCCTAATATTTGGAAGTATGATCCAACTGAGTAACAAGGCTGTTACAGTTTCACCAGCAGATGTCACTAGTGAGTGATGAATGAAGCATCGAGTAATTAACTTTTTTCAACACTTTGCATTGGAAAGCTTCATAGCTTCATGAGGCTTCACTTGCCCATCACTACTAAGCATGGCTAGAGTGCCCAGTATTGGCAAACATTCTGGTGTCCAGGTAGTGGCAGTCAGCAGCATAAGAACACTCCACAGGTAATGAGGCAATGAGCTGCAGGTGTGCAGGGAGACCCAATGAGGATGGGGTACCACCTGGTGGAGGAGGAAAGGAAACACAAAAACAGACCACGTAAACTGGATTCCTGACAGCGTACATATGATAAAAATCTAAAAAAAATATAAAATAACAAATATCTAGAGTTGCATTGCTGAAGGTAGCTGCAGGTTAGAGTATTTCTGCTAGCTTGATTCTAATATTCTTTTCTAAAAGAACTTCATTTCCTCCATTTGTGCATCAAAGTATCTTTTCTCTGGTGCTATATACTTTGCAGCTGAAATATTTTGCCAAAACCTGTTCATTTTTGGATATTTATTATGATGCGTAACCATAGCAGTAATAGCAAATTTATTTTTTTTCCAACTGAGAGCAGCTCATTAACATCTCTAAAGCTAAAATGATACCTTAACTACTTTAAGAAATACCAGCTGACTTAAAGGCAAAAAGGGCATCAGAAGCAAAGAGAAGAGAGAGCAGCAGGAATCCAAGCTGTGTCTTCCATCTATCATTATGGGCAGTGTGAGATCTTTAAGAAACAAGTAAAATGAACATCAGTCCCTAGTAATGACCCAGCCAGAATATCAGGAATGAATTAATATGTGTTTTACCACAACATCTATGGCCACAGCGTCTCTCTGCCAGACCTGATTTGCCAAATCAGAAACCAGTAGCTGTTTAGATAGCTGGTTTTTAATGTCATTTTAGTATCACAGGGAAATAAAAGGTTAGGAACCCTTCAAAAGATGGAGGTGATTGGTATTAGAGTTTATAATGATTGTTGGTAGAATGGATGAGAGGTTGTCTTTGAAGATCGTGGAAGGCTAAGGGTAATTCCACTCACCCTCTCTGCTAGGTCCCTGGTTTCAGTTTGTCTTGCGAAACTCAGATAAAGAAACATGCAAAAGCTTGTTTCTGTTGCTGTTGGCTGCTTAGCAAGCACACCGTATTGACTTTAGATGAAAGTTTGAGAAATGACATCTGTCGCCGGTATTTCGATCATTCAGCACTGCCTACCCCATGTGATCCTGCGTTAGCCGCGGGGCACAGAGAGTGTGTCAAACTGTAAGCAAGGTTTTTACATGAAGAACCTTCAGGGGGTCCATTGTCCTCCTACTCTTAGAATGTCCTAAAAGGAATATTGCTTACAATGTTCTGGTATAGTTCATGGTGATATTTATCTCATGACTGTGAGGCACAACAGGCTTATCTCACATGGAGGAGACCCTGGCAAAGAATAAAAATGATCAAGGAAATTCTCTCAAACTTCCGTCCTTGTGTGTCCTGTATTAAGCAGACATGACTACATCAGGTCCAAGTTTCATGACTAAATAAAGAGATATGCCTCTGAAAACCACAAGGTCTAGGTGCTGGACTGAAACTTGGTGGAAAACCAACCTAATTTTAAGGACCATCCGGAAATGTCCAAACCCTTTCATCCAGACCTCGTTCTGTTTGCTGTACGTTATGTTGCCAATGATGTAAAGCCCAGTCTGACTCTAATCTTCTTGTATTTAACAATCTCATCTACTGTCTTTGGCCAGATTGTTGCCAACATTACTGGGTGTGGCATCTCCAGAACAGAAGAACTGGTTCAATGCATCAGAGGGAAAAGTCAAGATGAATTGGTTTCTGCAACCAAACAGGTAAAATAACCTTTAAAGCCACACTGGTCCCCAGTAAAGCTGAGTTTAGATTGGTGGTTACCTTAAAGAAACTTGATCTCATCAGTAATTTGGCCTTCTGCTCTACAAAGCACAAACATATGAATAAACCAGATGTAAAGCCAGTTTGTTCTTTGATCTTGTACCAAAACAGAGTCTCCCTTTGGGATTAATAAAGTCATACTGAATTGAATTTAGGACAGCTTTAGTCTAACAACCCAGCCAGTGACTCATGCATAGAGCATAAACACCAACAAAAAAGGCAAAGTGTTGTATTCTTTATGATAAGAGGGCAGCCTGTATTTGTCCTCCTCTGGCTAACTAATGTTTTTTCTATAAAAGCCTTGAAAGGTGAAAGGAGAAACATGATCATCTCTTTTTTCTATAAAAGCCTTGAAAGGTGAAAGGAGAAACATGATCATCTCTTCAGAGAAAGACAAAAATGATTCATCTGCCGCCTTCATACCTCCTTAAAATATATCAGTAGTTATCTGAAGCAAGCTTTAATTGTGTTTAAATCGAATAAACAAGTGATAAAAGATGCTCCCATCTGTTTTTATCTGCTTTTTTATTCTTTTTATTTTCTGAAGTCCAACATCTTCCTTTGAGTGGCGGCTCTATTAGTTAAACGGAAATGAAAGGGCCATGTTTAAGATATATAAAAGTGGATGTTAAATGCCCCCCACTACTTGTAAGACTTGCATTTTCCACAAGATGGCAGAAGACAACGCCAGATTAAATGCAGCAGGGTTTCCAGGAAAACACAGCTACTTTGTGGAAGCAGAAGTTTCATATCCTCATTTGGTGATAAAATGACTTTCTGACTGTGACTTCTAGGAATGAAAGATGGATGAAACTGCATATTTAGATGATTTTTAAAGTCATTTTTCTTTCAGTGCTTCTCTGCCTGCTTGTCTCTTTTGCACAGATGAAACTTTTCCTCGGAGCCGTTGTTGATGGGGACTTCCTTACTGGCAGAGCTGAGGTTCTTTTGCAGAGGAAAGAGGTTCTGAACATCCCTGTGATGATGGGAGTCACCAATCATGAGTTTGGCTGGATTTTACCCCAGGTGGCACCACATTTTCAGGGAAAACTTGTTGTTAATCAGATATCAGTCAGTAGCTCTCAAACTCCAGCCTTTTCTGTTTGATATTGAAGTAACCCAGACTGGTTTGTTCTCCTTTGGATGATCTCAGAGCTTCGCTCCTCCTGGCTGGGAGAAAGGCATGGACAGGGAGTCTGTACTGGCTATCGTCCACATGTTCAACCCTGAAGGGGTAAGTATATCCTAACCACATTCTGTATCACTAAACCAGGTTTAAATGTAGCTAGAATTGCTGTTATTTCCTTTTCTTTGTTTTTTTTTTTAGAACAATCTGGTTCATGAACCAGATACAATTATTGATAAAGGGCGAATTACTGTAAACACATCTCTCTTCAAAATCATTACTTTCTCCAAATATTATCCCAAACAGCATACCAGCCTCAAAGAAATACATAAACTGACTCTGCAGAGTAAAAATATTTTGCTTGAAAAATGCAGAACTAGCTTCACTTAATTGAATCCATTAATGGACCAAAGCTCCTCTCTCTAAAAGAAGGTCATGTGACTTTGGTTTGGAAAGCTGTTTTGTAGGATGTGAGGAAGACTGAAATGAACAGATGATTTAGGAAAAAGCAAAGGGAAGTCTTTAATAATGAGTGGACAGAAACTTTCAGAACTGGAATGAAAGCAAGGCATGGAGCAAAGACGGAGGAACAGGAAGATCCCGTAGAATCGGTTAGACGAGGATGAGAACTGAGGGACTGATGTCTTTTCAACAGGTCGGACAGAAGGAGGGACTTTGGTTCATAGTGAATAGCTTTATGCATCAGGTGCAAAGATGGACGGATTGGATTCATATGATCAAATCATCAATACGTCACGTCCATAAGCTCCTCTGTTCACCTAAATACTTCAGAGTGACATCATTTTTGGCCATTATTCGATGATTGCTTCTCTACTTTGTGAAAACGTGCCTTGTCTCAGAACTTTAAGGATTTCTGAAACTGTCTGTGTCCCAGGTCTCTTCAGCTAACAGTCTTATTGCGGATGAATATCTGAAAGATGCAAAAAGTCCAGAGGACATCCGAGACGGCCTCACTGAAGTGATTGGAGACCTGCTGATGGCGCTGCCTGTGCTCAACGTAGCCGGGTACCACACAGGTCAGAGAGAGGCCTCCTGTGAAAACACAGATGAGCGAACCGTGGTACCTCACTTCCAAGGCCTCACCTCTTCTCTCTGGCTTCAGATGTGGGCGCTCCAGTGTACCTGTATGAATTTGTGTACAGCGCAGAGATACTCAGGAGACACAGACCCAGCTTTGTGAGGGCGGACCACGCAGATGATGTCGGCTTCATGTTCGGTGGATGTTTCTGGAATGGTCAGATCAGAATTACTGGTTAGTAAACGAGATTTACATTCCAACCACACCCACCAGTTTTATAAATCATTCTTATTTGGTGATTGAGTTGAATTAAAACTGAATTAAAAGACACTGAATGTCAAAAACACAGACTCATTGGTTACTAGTATTAGCCGATGCCATTTTTTGGTAGCCTCGTGAGACCATCCTGATCTCGCGAGCTTTCAAGGTTTCACTCGCAGATCAGTCTGGAGACTTTCCGTTATTAAAGACAATTTGGAGCCGTTCACCAAACGAACGTCCAATCAGCGTTGGCTTTGAGGCGGGATGAGGTGTGACGCAACGAGAAGTGCGACAGTTCAGTCTAAAGAACATGGCAGCTTCAGCCGATAAAACTAGCGTTAGCATGGCTATCGAGCAAGTTTTATCGGAATTACAGAGTATTTCTTCACTGAAAGAAGAGCTAAACACTGCTCTGGAGGCTTTTCTCAGAGGAAAAGATGTTTTTGCTCTTCTCCTGACTGGTTTCGGCAAGAGTTACGTCATATGCTTCGTTGATCTGATTGGTTTATTTGGCCCGTCTATCACCAACATAGGCCAATCAGCTAACCAGTATTTTCGCCCCTTCCCAAAATTACTTCAACGGAAGGTTTCCAGATGGATATGCGGAGCAAATCCAGCAAATCCATCTGGCGGAGTCAGGTTAATTTTTTGGCCCCAATACCAATACCTGATACCTGGCTGTGCAGTATTGGCAAATACCAATACCATACCGATAACATCTGTTTGAAATCGATGTGTGTGTGTATATGTGAAGAACTGCATACTACTTGGATGTAAAATAATGCCTTTGTCAAGCTGCTGCCTACCTTTGTGAAGCAGGAAAAAGACTAAGGATGTAAATAATAATAGTTTTTTTTATCCATGCATCAATCAAACAGCTGACGATCCGATGCATCAACACATCCGCAAGAGTATTGATTCAGCTTTTATTTTTTACTCCGGTCCATTTTTATCCATTTGCTCCTGGGCGTAATTCTGACTCCCGTGCTGCAGTGGCGCTAAACCTATTTTGCCCTCCTACCTCGCTTCCTTTAGCCACTACCCTCTTTCTGCATGAAACAGAAAGAGGGTAGGCAAACAGTAGGCAAGGCAGACATGGCGGATTCTTGAGTAACAAAATAATCGAATCGTTGGGTCAGGAAATTGATACTGAATCGAATCGCAGTGATGGGTGTGATTTACACCCCTAAAAAAAACTAATACAAAGTGAATGCAGTAGAACCTTTTATTGCCTCCCTGGAATGGGTGACAATAGGTGAAGAAACTTTTGGCTCTCAAAATGGTACTGGTGCCCTATTTGTTGGTACTCGCCAACAAATCGTTTTCATTGAAAATCTAAAATGATTTGGGTCAGTTTGCAAGAACAGCTGCTAAATTTGGCTTCATATGAATGGATGAACATGCTAATGTCTGCTGCTGATATGCTGTTTACTGTCCCACAGCAGGGAAATCTGGGGGTGACAGAGAGGAGAAACAAGATATCAGGGAAACTGAATAACATGATGAATACAAAAAGGTTTCATTTACAGGAGATAATGTTGGTAAAAAAGCTAAATTACTCTTAGAGGGGAAAAAAATCAAAGAATACGATAAACACAACGGCAACAAAAGCAAACCCTTCCAGAGCTGCTAAGTTAGTAAGCTGGTTAGTTATATTCTCGATCTGATCAAGAGTCAGTAAAACCAGTTGATTTTTCTAAGGGCTGAAAAGGGTCCCCGGTCCCCACTTTGGACACACTTTGGACTAAATTGAAGTCAGTAAGAGGTTGGGTGCATCCTTTCTGAACTCTGATTTGACAGAAAGCTGTAAGTCTAAAGGCAGCCAGAGACGCACAGTGAAAGGAGACAGAAGTCACTCTGGACATGGAGCTGGTGTAAACCCAACAAGCTTCATATATTTTTACAGGGTTGGACTCCACTGGTGATTTAATGACATCATCACCCTGGAATCTGATAAAATGAATTAATAGATCAGTGTTACATACCGATACCAGTATCAGCCGGGGCCTCGATCCAGCACTAAAATGGTGGTATCAGTATCGGCGAGTACCAACAAATAGGGCAAAGATACCATTTTGAAACGTTTATTCAACTATTGTCACCCATTCCAGGAAGGCAATGAAAAGTTCTACTGGTTTCATTTGTATTAGTCTTTTTCCTGCTTCTCAAAGGTAGGCAGCAGCTTGATAAAGCTATGATGGCAATTATTTTACATCCAAGTAGTATGCAGTTCTTCATATATACACACACACATCAATTTCTAACAGATGGTATCAGTATTGGCCAATACTGCACAGCCAGGTATCAAATATTGGTATCAGGGCCAAAAAATGGCATCAGCGCAACACTAAAATAAATGAATGAATGAATCTCACTGTTTGTAAAAGGTCTGAGAGTTCTGGTTGGTGAGTCCAGACTTTCTTTCCGTGGGTCAAACTCTTCTCTCTCTGTCTTCAGGCAACATCACTAAGGAGGATGAGAGCTTCTGTAGGACTATGATGTCTTACTGGGGAAACTTCATCAAAACTGGGTAAGAAGTGAAACATGAGCAGATGTGGGTAGCCATGGTAACTAGTTAGTTTTACATCAGTAAGTTATTTAAATTAGTTTTTCTCATGTGATATTAGGAATTTACTTCACTGACTGAAGATCAAAGATGTTTCAACCTTTAATGTTAAAGAGAGACTGGGTTGGGGTGTCAAGGTCTCTCTGTATTCTGGATCTCTCTGTGCTCAGCTAAGGGCATCAGTCTCCTCTGCGGATTTACACTCTTTTTATATCGGTGGATATTAAAATAACGTGTTCCATGAAACCACTGAGCTGCAGAGGTGGTTCTGACCTGTTGCCGATCAGATTGATTTCTCCTTTTGTTGCAGAGTCCTTCCTGTTTAACTGTAAGGAACGATATTTTTAAAGGAATAGTACACCCAAAACATGATTAGCCTTCATTTTCTACTCACCCCCATGCCGAACAACACTCTGGAGTACTTTTTTGATATCTCAAATGCATCTGGTGATCTGGGAGGCTTCTTGCTGTCTGCTGACATTCAAATAATGGAGGTCTATGGCGCCCGAGGCAGAAAGGTCCATAAAAGTCCACAAAAAACGTGTCAATATTCCTCCATACTGCTCGTCCAATGTATTCCAAGTGTCCTGAGTGGGTAGAGTCCATAATTTACTCGAAACAAAGTCATTTAGAATGTTTTTAGAGCATAAACAGTAGTGTATAGGATTTCCTAAAAGCGCGCTCACGAGTCTACGGAAACCGCGGCAGACCAAACCAGACGAAAGTGCGCATTCAGTGTCTGCTCTGCCGATAATGCAAGCGTAGAAGAAGAAATGTGCTGTTTACCTGTGCAAAGAAAGAAACAACGAAAGAAAAATGTCTGAGGACTTCAGTGTTGAGGAAGAGCATGAGTTCTTTGCCGAGCTGAATGCGCACTTTCATCTGGTTTGGTCTGCCGGCTTCCGTACACTCGTGAAGGCGCTTTTAGGAAATCCTATACACTACTGTTTATGCTCTAAAAACATTCTAAATGACTTCGTTTCGAGTAAATTCTGGATGCTACCCACTCAGGACACTTGGAATACATTGGACGAGCAGTATGGAGGAATATTGACACGTTTTTTGTGGACTTTTATGGACCTTTCTGCCTCGGGTGCCATAGACCTCCATTATTTGAATGTCAGCAGACAGCAAGAAGCCTCCCAGATCTCCAGATGCATTTGAGATATCAAAAAAGTACTCCAGGGTGTTGTTCAGCATGGGGGTGAGTAGAAAATGAAGGCTAATCATGTTTTGGGTGTACTATTCCTTTAAAGCTCCAAATATTATTTGAGTAGTTTTAAGGTTTACCCAATCTTTTCATTTAGATGAATGATTTTTTTAACACAAATAATGATATGGACACTGTGATAGAGTGGGGACCCTGGGTATTATTTGCTGATCTGACAGCATCTTAGGACAGGGACTCCTATCAGAGAGTATAAGCAAGGAGAGACTTTTATGCAAAAACTAATGATGAACTGGATAATAACAAGGTGTGTGGGTGTGTGTGTGGTATTTTAGGCATGAACGCACACAAGAATGATCCACATTACGAACAACATGCATTAACTACAGAGAAGACGTGATTCCTAGGAAGTGACGTGATGTCCTGAATCATCTAAATAAGAGCGCTTTATACTTATCAAATAATTCTTCCATCAAACTAGCCACAAATAGCACACTTTCCTGCAGACACAATAATGATATGACATCAGAGACATAACCAGAGCCCTCTGGTTGAGAGCAGGACCAGCACACTTCATAAAGACTGGTTCTAACATTAGGTTCAGAAGACAACTTCTCATTATTGTTGTCGTAGGAAAAAAAATAATAACTTTGGAATCCAGTTAAATAAAGGAGAATAATGGATTTCATTGGGTCTACATTTTATTCATGTCTTGCAAAGAAATGAGAACAAGACGATCATAGCATTCACAGCTTGAAGTTCTGCTCTCTTCTGCCTAGACAGGGTTTTTTCACCGACTTAAAGTCTGCACAGACCTGTGGAGTTCTCCACAAACAATTTAGTTCATGCAAATTACAGACAGCTGCAGAACAATAAAAGTTTATGAATAAACATTGAAGAGTCTGGCCTGTTATGGGAGGCATTGCTTTCTGATAGTAAATCAACTCCTCTCAGACACTGTGGACTTGCAGATGGGAAAGAGTTAAAATGTGCAAATGCAATCATCAAAATGAGCAGTTTAATGACAATATGATCATTACCCACCTTCCTGCTTTAATTTTTATTTGTGCTTCATTTCCATTAGTCTTTAAAACACACAGATTTATGGAGAGTTTAGTAATAATAGATTATTTTCAAATGTAATCAGACGTTATGATCAGTCGTTGCTCCAGTAGCCTTTAGATAAAATTCTATTTCTTACTGGAGTCATTTTTGTGAATCATTCCCTTAATTCTGTAAAAATATGTCAGAATTATATTATTCTAATAACCACATTAACCTCTGCTGAACGTAAACATTTAAATACATCAAACGCTCTGAGGCTGCAGATATACACTATATTGCCAAAAGTATTTGCTCACCTGCCTTGACTCACATATGAGCTTAAGTGACATCCCGTTCCTAATCCATAGGGTTCAATATGACGTCGGTCCACCCTTTGCAGCTAGAACAGCTTCAACTCTTCTGGGAAGGCTGTCCACAAGGTTTAGGAGTGTGTTTATGGGAATTTTTGACCATTCTTCCAGAAGCGCATTTGTGAGGTTGCACACTGATGTTGGACGAGAAGGCCTGGCTCTCAGTCTCCGCTCTAATTCATCCCAAAGGTGTTCTATCGGGTTGAGGTCAGGACTCTGTGCAGGCCAGTCAAGTTCATCCACACCAGACTCTGTCATCCATGTCTTTATGGACCTTGCTTTGTGCACTGGTGCACAGTCATGTTGGAAGAGGAAGGGGCCAGCTCCAAACTGTTCCCACAAAGTTGGGAGCATGGAATTGTCCAAAATGTCTTGGGATGCTGAAGCATTCAGAGTTCCTTTCACTGGAACTAAGGGGCCAAGCCCAGCTCCTGAAAAACAACCCCACACCATAATCCCCCCTCCACCAAACTTTACACTTGGCACAATGCAGTCAGACAAGTACCGTTCTCCTGGCAACCGCCAAACCCAGACCCGTCCATCAGATTGCCAGATGGAGAAGCGCGATTCGTCACTCCAGAGAACGCGTCTCCACTGCTCTAGAGTCCAGTGGCGGCGTGCTTTACACCACCGCATCCGACGCTTTGCATTGCACTTGGTGATGTATGGCTTGGATGCAGCTGCTCGCCCATGGAAACCCATTCCATGAAGCTCTCTGCGCACTGTTCTTGAGCTAATCTGAAGGCCACATGAAGTTTGGAGGTCTGTAGTGATTGACTCTGCAGAAAGTTGGCGACCTCTTCGCACTATGCGCGTCAGCATCCGCTGACCCCGCTCCGTCAGTTTACGTGGCCTACCACTTCGTGGCTGAGTTGCTGTCGTTCCCAAACACTTCCATTTTCTTATAATACAGCTGACAGTTGACTGTGGAATATTTAGGAGCGAGGAAATTTCACGACTGGATTTGTTGCACAGGTGGCATCCTATCACAGTTCCACGCTGGAATTCACTGAGCTCCTGAGAGCGACCCATTCTTTCACAAATGTTTGTAAAAACAGTCTGCATGCCTAGGTGCTTGAATTTATACACCTGTGGCCATGGAAGTGATTGGAACACCTGATTCCAATAATTTGGATGGGTGAGCAAATACTTTTGGCAATATAGTGTATCTGTGGGCAAAACAGCTGAAAATTATATGTTTTTAGTGTCCTTATACTTGCTCCTTTGGTCTGCCAACTGAATTGTTTCTCCTTAGATCTGATGCTGAGTGAATTATTTTGGACAAAAAGCAGGTCTGTAGATGTTTAGGTTTAGCTTGATGTGTTGCAAAGCAAATTCAGCGTCTGCTGCTTTCTGCATGTTTTATAAGTGAGGGGGTGGGAGATGTCCCCTTCAGTTCCAACAGGCTCATGAATGTCCATCAGTTTCATGGCACATACTGTCATGATCTTTTCTAAAGGTCTGACCCAAAATGCAGAAGACCAAACAGAGAGACCAGGGAAAAGTTTAACAGGTTTATTTGGAATATTGAGATGAGTCGAGTGCTGCTCTGAACACCGTCAAACCGGAACTGGAGAGTGAGGGGAAGACACTGCGGTTAGTTCAGACTCAGTGGGAAATTAGATTCTTTGGCTTGAATTGGAGGAATAGGTTGCAGACTCACTTCTCCAGAAAAAGGTGTCCTTTATGGAATCCAGTCTGTGTGGAATGTTCCAGAGATTGTCTTGTTTGGTGTTGGGCGGACAGGGTTTACTCAGGCTGTGGTTGTTCTTTGGTGAACGGAGAAGCTGACTGCCACTCATATTTCCTGCGGTACTTGAACAGGCTGTGGTGCGGATGAAACCTTTGCTCGGTGTGAAGCTCAAACAACTTCTTGGGGAAAGTAGATCCAAACCTCCTGTTTGGAACCCCAGCTCAGTTAGAAGCTCAGTTGATCCTTCCAGAGAGAGAAGGTCCGAAAAACTCCAGTTTGCAGGATGACTTCCTGCCGAGAGGCAAAGACAAAAAACAAAGTTAAGACTCAGGTTGACAAAAACTCAGTTTGACTCAGCAAAACTCAGCTTGGCTAGAGTACCCAGTATTGGCAAACAAAAACTCAGGTTAGTCTCTGCTAAACTAAGCATGGCTAGAGTACCCAGTATTGGTAAACACTCTGGCGTCGAAGTAGTGGCAGTCAGCAGCTTAAGAGCACTCCAAAGGTAATGAGGCAATGAGCTGCAGGTGTGCAGGGAGACCCAATGAGGACAGGGCACCACCTGGTGGAGGAGGAAAGGAAACACAAAAACAGACCACACAAACTGGATTCCCGACACATACACCAAGAACTGAACATCAGCCATCGTGGGTAAAATGTTTAAAGATCTGACTTTTTTAGCTGTTTTTCTGACACACGTCTGTAGAACATGACAAACAATAAAAGTGTTTTATTCGCCTTAAAGTTTTTAAGAATACAATATCTCTGACCTGCTGGAGGCCGACTTGTGGAACAAACCCTGACTGATGTTTACTCCATTGACATGGCAATCTGAAGGCCTGCAGGTTTATGGCATCCCTGCTACGGTCAGCAGGGGGCATCCCAGGCAACCAGAAGTGGAGAAAACTTTGTTCATTCCAGAGCGAGGCAGAAGACATGCAGAAAACTAAAGACCTTTAGAAGTCTACTTCTCCGTTTCATGTTTAATCATACAGATTATTTGGTTTGTCTCTCAATGTTTCCCCAGCTCTCCTAACGGTCCTGGTCTGGTGAACTGGCCGCTGTACGACAGGCAGAAGCAGGAGTACATGGAGCTGGGCCAAAACCAGACTGCCAGGCAGAAACTGAAGGAGCACAGGGTTCACTTTTTCACCGTCACCCTCCCTCAGAGGCTGCAGCAGATGGCCGCCGCTGCTGCTGGGGCTGCAAACTGAGCCTTGTGCTCTTTTCACGTTCAGTTCTTGCATGATTCCAATCATTAAGTGTAACATCAGCTCTCTATCTCTTGATTCAATGTTTATTGCAACATAGATTTATTAAGGGAGATTTCTGTATGGTAATAAAACTGGGCTTCTGTCTTTATAATAAATACTGAACTTTAAGCAGACTTCTTTGATTCATGAAGAAAGCTTCTTCCAAACTCTTCAGCCTCAATGATTTAAAGGAGCGAAGTGCGAGTTAGAATCAGTGGTTTGGTGTGTTAGCTACCGTAAATATGCTGCAGTCATCATCTTCATCATCATCACCTTCATCATCATTATCGTAAACATTATCTTTGTCATCATCATCGTCATCATAAACATCATCTTAACCATCGTCATAATCATTATCATCATCGATGCCATATTAATCATCATCGTTATCATCATCACCATCGGATGGTCATGGTATGCAGAAAGTTGCTGCTGGAAATTAAGCCTGAAGACCAGTTTTCTGGTTCATCAAGGTTCATCGAGGCTCATCGACTCCAGAAGGAGTCATCAAAGCAACCTCACTGTATCAAATACCGTTTGTCAATAAAGCTGTTTCTGAATCCGGTTGTGCACTGAGGAAAGGCAAAGTTGGAATAGTCCTGGACCTGTAGGCCCTGTTATTGGAAATATGAGTTAATAAATAAGATGCAGCTATTTAAAAATAGCTGTGTAAATACACTCACCGGCCACTTTATTAGGTACCCCATGCTAGTAACGGGTTGGACCCCCTTTTGCCTTCAGAACTGCCTCAATTCTTCGTGGCATAGATTCAACAAGGTGCTGGAAGCATTCCTCAGGGAGTTTGGTCCATATTGACATGATGGCATCACACAGTTGCCGCAGATTTGTCGGCTGCACATCCATGATGCGAATCTCCCGTTCCACCACATCCCAAAGATGCTCTATTGGATTGAGATCTGGTGACTGTGGAGGCCATTTGAGTACAGTGAACTCATTGTCATATTCAAGAAACCAGTCTGAGATGATTCTAGCTTTATGACATGGCACATTATCCTGCTGAAAGTAGCCATCAGAAGTTGGGTACATTGTGGTCATAAAGGGATGGACATGGTCAGCAACAATACTCAGGTAGGCTGTGGCGTTGCAACAATGCTCAATTGGTACCAAGGGGCCCAAAGAGTGCCAAGAAAATATTCCCCACACCATGACACCACCACCACCAGCCTGAACCGTTGATACAAGGCAGGATGGATCCATGCTTTCATGTTGTAGACGCCAAATTCTGCCCCTACCATCCGAATGTCGCAGCAGAAATCGAGACTCATCAGACCAGGCAACGTTTTTCCAATCTTCTATGGTCCAATTTCGATGAGCTTGTGCAAATTGTAGCCTCAGTTTCCTGTTCTTAGCTGAAAGGAGTGGCACCCGCTGTGGTCTTCTGCTGCTGTAGCCCATCTGCCTCAAAGTTCGACATACTGTGCGTTCAGAGATGCTCTTCTGCCCACCTTGGTTGTAACGGGTGGTTATTTGAGTCACTGTTGCCCTTCTATCAGCTCCAACCAGTCTGTCCATTCTCCTCTGACCTCTGGCATCAACAAGGCATTTCCGCCCACAGAACTGCCGCTCACTGGATGTTTTTTCTGTTTCGGACCATTCTCTGTAAACCCTAGAGATGGTTGTGCGTGAAAATCCCAGTAGATCAGCAGTTTCTGAAATACTCAGACCAGCCCTTCTGGCACCAACAATCATGCCGCGTTCAAAGTCACTCAAATCACCTTTCTTCCCCATACTGATGCTTGGTTTGAACTGCAGGACATTGTCTTGACCATGTCTACATGCCTAAATGCACTGAGTTGCAGCCATGTGATTGGCTGCTTAGAAATTAAGTGTTAATGAGCAGTTGGACAGGTGTACATAATAAAGTGTCCGGTGAGTGTAGAGGCTTATTGATAATAAAGTTGGCACTCATGCAAAGACGACCATTTTACTTTACAAGACAGTGAATACTTATCGCTCCACATTTTGTCATGAATCTTAAAGCACCACAGATCACTCCATACAGCATGTGAAGGCAGAGGCATTCTGGGAGAATACAACACCATGCTAAGTGGAAGAAATGTCAACATTTTGGATTCTATTTCAATTGTTCATCAAATTTAACACAGCTAAAGAGGACGAACAACTCGTTATAATTTTACATTTTTAGTAGTGTTGCACCGATACCGATACCAGTATCGGGTGGGGCCCCAGTACTTCACTAAAATGGTGGTATCGGTATCGGCGAGTACCAACAAATAGGGCACCAGTACCATTTTGAGAGCCAAAAGTTTATTCAACTGAGGGGCCTCGGAGGGGAGGAGCGCCCACTGAGGAGGCCTCAGAGGCGAGGAGCGCCCACTGAGGGGCCTCGGAGGGGAGAAGCGCCCACTGAGGAGGCCTCGGAGGAGAGGAGCGCCCACTGAGGGGCCTCGGAGGAGAGGAGCGCCCACTGAGGAGGCCTCAGAGGCGAGGAGTGCCCGCTGAGGGGCCTCGGAGGCGAGGAGCGCCCGCTGAGGAGGCCTCGGAGGTGAGGAGCACCCGCTGAGGGGCCTTGAGGGGAGGAGCGCCCACTGAGGAGGCGTCGGAGGCGAGGAGCGCCCTCTGAGGGGCTTAGGAGGCGAGGAGTGCCCACTGAGTGGCCTAGAGAACAGACTCTCACCGAGCTCTCTATATAATATATATATATATATATATATATATATATATATATATATATTGTCATGATGGGTTCACTAAAAGCGACCCAAGAATGCAGAACACCACTGACGGACACAGGGATGAAAGTTTAACAGTTTATTTATGCACAAGCACACTGAATATGCTGGTTCTGGTTCGGGGCCTGGATTCTGGTTCACCGGAGTCTGCGTGGGAGACAGTTCAGTTAGCGTTGCCAACAGAGGTTTGATTTCCTAAAGTTCACTGAGTGTACCTTGAGGGTTCTTGAGGTTAGCTTTGGGAGAGTCTCTGTTGGTTCTGGAGAAGAGTTCATCAGCAGAGTCCGTTTGCTGCTTCAGCGTCTCACGTCTCTTATGAACAGACCTTGGCTTTGGGTTTCCCAGCTCTAGTCCAGAGCTGCTTGGAGGTTCTCTGTGATTCTTCAGGTTTGGCTCAGAGGGTCGGCTCGGCAGGTTAGCTCTTCCTGAGCTTTCACAGAGGAAGCACAGGTTTCCTGGAAAACAGATACAAGGGTTAGAATCCAAGCTGGATTCAAGAGTCATAGAATTACTCTGAGGATCTAGGCTTAAGCGCTGACCAACTGGAACAACACTGCGGCATTGAGGCAAGGTCTGAAGACAGCTTAAGTAGTGGATCCTCTGATGATCTTGACGAGCTGCAGCTGTGCAGGAGGCTCCCTCAGAGGATCCACGGCGGACTCTGCTGGAGAAAGGTGGAAATTCTCCAGCTCCCAACATATATTATATATATATATATATATATATATATATATATATATATATGTATATACATATATATATATATATATATATATATATATATCTTTATATACCAGTTCATCAGCGGGTCTCAGGAGTCTCTAGATGCACAGAGTGGGCTCAGGGGTCTCCGGAGAGGGGAAGTAAGGAGATCTGATCCTGAAAAGAGAGAATTAAGGAGGTCCAAGCCTGGAGAGAGGACACAAGAGGGGTCTAACCCAAAAGAGAAGAAGCACTAGAGGGTTCTGAGGCTAGAGAGGGGACACTAGAAGGGTCTGAGTCCAGAGATGTTCCCAACTGAGGGTGCCAACCCCATTTATAAGGCAAGGAATCCCACTTATTAAACCTGTCAGGGGACACCTGTGAAGTGAAAATCATTTCTGGTGACTACCTCTCGAAGCTCATCAAGAGAATGCCAACAGTGTGAGAAGCAGTAATTGAAGCATATTTTCAGTTGTTTCACACTTTTTTGTTAAGTATATAATTCCACATGTGTTAATTCATAGTTTTGATGTCTGAATCTTGAATATATATATATATATATATATATATATATATATATATATATATATATATATATATATATATATATATATATATATATATATATATGGGCTATGGTGAGTGTGTTTAATGTTTTTCTTATTTTTATTTCTGCGCTCATTGGCTGCTTTGCCTCCTGACGTCATTGGGTCCCCTACCTTCGTCCTCGCTTGTGTCTGCGCATGCGCAGCAGAGTACAGTCGGTGCAGTGGAGCAGGCTGATTCACAGAAACACGGAGAGTGTGGGCTTGCAGCTGTGTCCAGGCTCCGTGGGACGGTTTGGTTCGTGCAGGTACCGTTTTCTGTCACGCTGTAATTCAAAGCAGAATTTGTCCTGTTAGCCTCACCGGAAGCTCTGGTATATCCTGGTTCTCTGTGTGAATCGGCCAGAAGTGGACCTCTGCTCTGGTTCTGGTTCTTGACCTCTGCTGTAAGGTCCGTGGGTTCAGCTTTCCTGTCGTGGGTGTTCCTGTGACCACTCACAGGACTCACGGTCACGCTGTGGTCACAGCAGGACTTGGTCCTCCAGGAAACGTCAGCTGTTTGTCTTTTTCTCTGCTGCTTCCTGCTGGAACCAAAGCTCCTTCAGAAATGCTCCACTTTGTTCGGTTTTAGCTCGCTGGTTCTGATCCGGTCCAGATAACACCAGACTCTGCCTCCAATTTAATGAGTCTGTACATACAGCTTTATCCGGCTGGTGTTTCATCCACCAGGCTTGTTGCATTTGTAACAGATGACTACTTTATTCATATCGTTCATTTGTAATCTAAATGCATTGGTTAAGTTATTTTTTTATTGTTGGGTAAAATGTAAAGGTTTTCGCTTCAGATTGGTGAGCCGAATAATTCCGATCTTTATACCCTTTAATGCAGTCATGTTTGTTTTAACGTGTTGATGGTAATTAACCGTTAATGTGAATTTAATGGCACTTCTCTTGATCATTTCACCCACTTCAGACGTCACGTCTAGCTACTGGAAATGATGGTTCTTCTGGAGAAATATGTGGGAAGTAACAGAAAATAACCTGACTAGAGGAAAGATGTGAACCTTTGTTTCACTTTTGCAAACCTAAAGTAGAATAATTTTTTCCATATTAGCATATGAGCCATATAAAAATAACCAAACAATCATAAATTAGACCTTTGCTTCAACTGCTGCCTTTTGGCATAAACAGTTTATATGTCATTTCCTTCTTTGAGAGTATTAGTGGTCAAGTATTGGGGAGGGATTGGAATTATTTGATTGACTATATTGATCTCACAGAGGAGAAATTTACTTGTTACATCAGCTCAAAATAGTCAAAGAAGAACAGTATATTAATATTAATGTGATGGAACCTGTCTGCACTGAAAGTAGCTTCATAAAGTGGACATTTATGCATTTACTTGTTCAATTCTGAATGTATTTTGCTTAAAAGGAAGGACAAAATGGGCTGCTCAGTAGCGCTGTGGGTAGCACTGCTACCTTGAAGCAATAAGGTTCAGGGTTTGATTTTTTCTCCATGGAGTTTACATGTTCTCTCTGAGCATGTGTGTGTTCTCTCCGGGTACTCCGCCTTCCTCCCACAGTCCAAAAACAGGACGGTTATTACCAAAAGACATTACTGGAAGAGAAAAAAAAATACCTTGTACAAATTTTACTTATTGCAGCTCTTAAATGCATCATTGTGAAGCCTGGCCCACCAACATACAAAATGTGGGTTGAAAAGGTCTGAGAAATCTATCATATGGAATAAATAATTGTTGCCTGAAGCCTCAAAAAGACATATTTGTTAATAGGTGGAAACCGGCCATGACCATACTAATGCAGTAAAAATCTCCTTTATATGTATATATTTTTTTTCTTTTTCTTTTTTATATATATATATATATATATATATATATATATATATATATATATATATATATATATATATATTATACTCCTTTATTTTTTACTTAATTATTTTTTATTTTATTTTTATTTCATTCATCTATCTCCATTTGCGCTGTATTTAATTAATAACTACGTTTGTAAGTTACTCATGTTTAACCATGTGACTTACTTGTATATTATCAAAAAAAAAAATTTTTAAGTACCGTAATTTTCGGACTATTAGCCGCACCTGAATATAAGCCGCAGAAGCTAAATTGCATGATTTGTACATATACAAGCCGCACCGGACTATAAGCTGCAAGGTCAAAAAAAGGGGAAAAAAGTTGCGGCTTATAGTCCGAAAATTACGGTATACTGCAAGCGAAGAACAGCAGACTGAACGTGGGCTTGTATGTATATGTCTGTGGAAGTTGCAAAAATTTGAATAAAAATTAAGTTATAAAAAAAACAATGATTGTTAGGTTAATTGGCTTCTCTAAATTCTCCTTATTGATGAGTGGGTGTATAAATGGTTGTTTGTGTCTGTCTGTGTTGCGCTTTGTATTAATCTTTTTCCTGCTTTACAACGGTAGGCAGCAGCTTGACAAAGCCATGATGGCAATTATTTTACATCCAAGCAGTATGCAGTTTTTCATTTATACACACACACATCAATTTCAAACAGATGGTATCGTTATGGTATCGGTATTGGCCGATAATGCACAGCCAGGTATCTGGTATCAGGACCAAAAAAAAGGCATCGGTGCAACACCAATTTTTTGTAGTACTTTTTTCAGCTGATAAAAAGCAGACTTTAAATGGGAGCATGTTTTGTCTTTCTGAAATCAGAAAAATGAGACGCTTTCTGCAAACCGACACCTCAGCATCAGAGCTCTCTGCCATGTCCGCCGTTTTCTGGGAAGCCTTTGACAGACAGAGACGCTGCTTATCTCGACGAGCACATGAAGCGCAGCTTCCTCACCCAGCTCTGCTGTTTTTACAGGCCAGCGCTTTGGGATTTTCTCTGGCTGTTTCTAATGGAAGAGACGTTTTGTTATTCTTGTTGATCTTAGTGGAGCTGCCTCATATGTCAGATAACAGCTGCTATGATCTGAATTCTTGCAGCATCAAAGCTGTGAAGGACTGCTGTGGTAATTGGCTGTGATGCTTCCAGTCTTATGCACCGTCTGCCCATTATTGTGTTTGTAATGGCAGAGATGTTGAAGCTACGCTGAGTGGAGAGAAGACAGGGCAGATAGAGAAGAACCATGTGATTAAATAATGGGTTTATTGCAAAACTAAACCATAGAAACGAGGCTTAATTATTTCCTAATATGATGGAGCCCTTAAATTGCCTGGTAGTGTCGGACTGACTCCTGCAGCAGCTCCCAGCCTGTCAGCGCGGTTGGTTCACTGCGACTCTCTGGTTTTGCTTTCTTCCATGATCATATTTCATGCTCCACAGCAGACATGCTGTAAAATCATGATCTATGAGACTCTTCACTGCATCCTCACCTGTAAGCAATAACTCCTGTCCCGTCAAACACTTCTGCTTTTCATGTTTGTGTTTTCCTCAGATTGCCCCACATGAGGTTGATGCTGGTTTGAGCCGCAATAAACTAGGAGTGTCTGAGTGGATCTGTGCAGTCTGAGCCTGGGATTAGATTACAGAGAAATGTGGCTCCCACTCGTCAGTGAAAGGAGCTGACAGAAGTTATCACCAGCTGTGATAAACGCCCACAGAGATCATCCAGAACTCAACATTCCTGACGCCCCTCTCTGCTCTGTGCACTTTGCCTTCTGCATAGCCCTCTGAAGCTCCAAGCTCGCCGTCTCCATTAGGTGGAGGTCAGGGCTGGGCCCTTGCTGCAGCTTTCACTCAGAGGTTTGCTGATCATCTGGTGCATTTTGTCCTGATGGTTGGTCCTTGTGTCGGTCCGAAAGTTGAGTTTCGTTCTGCAGGTTTCTATCTGACCACCCGTCATCAGCGGGCAGTCGGTGGAGCTGCCTCCACTGCAACGTTTCCATCCACTATAAGGCGGTTGGAGGAAGAGATCTGGGACAGGACCATCAGCCCTCCACCACCGTGCTTTGCAGATGGAGGAGGAGGTTTTGAGGTGTTTTGTATATCTGTGTTTTAGAGGATGACATGTTTGGTTCAGTTGATTCATCTTTTTAAATCTGCAGGAGGCTAAACCTTTCTTGTTGTTTTTAGATCTGCAGCTAACCATGAGTTTAATAGTCAACCAATCTTGTCATTATTTTTCCAGTCGTTGCCTAATCAAAATAGTTTTTTTCTCCATCTTACCTTTTTGTCTCCCTTCTTCCAGTATGTACGCCTTTGAATCCCCCTTATTGCTGCTATCCTTCGCTATTTAATCTTGAGCTGATGTCTCCCAGACCTGGCTTTGGATCCCCAGCACTGGACCATGTTTCTTTAAAGCCTCCACAAATCAATAGAGATGCATGTTGGAGCAGCTGGGCGTGAGAGAATGATGAAGTCAGAAAGACACCAGAGAGACGAGGCTGTTTCTGCAGCTAGATCACTTATTTGGTTTAAAAGTTAAACTGAGTCAAACGTTTGCAGAAAAAGGAGCTGCTGTTGTATCGGAGATCTTTGCAGAAACAATAATGTGAAGCTGTGGAAAAGCTCTCAGGTTGCACAGAGGCACTGAAGGATTGTGAGTCAGCAAAGTCCCTGGGTGGGGATCAGTTCCTGTTATCATGAGGAGGAGCTTTGTTCATGTGGAAGCAGGGGTGCAGGAAGAGGACAGTGTCCCTTAGGGACGCAATTCTCCACCATGCAGCCAAACAGACAGTTTGATGGCTTCACATCTGCTGCGTATGGTTCATCAGGGGACTGAGGTGGATGAGCAGCATTCTGGGTTCAGATCCTGCAGGCTTTAGGGGCCGGGGGTCAGATGGTGTTTGGCCTCCATGAGGCTCAGCCTAACGCTCTCAGATGGCTGTGGTTCTACTGTCGTACCTCAGTGCAGCATCTTGGCCCGCTGCGGAGGGTGGAGCTGGGCAGCTCTCAGCAGCTCCATCACTCCTCTATCGGTCAAAATATTGAGGTTCTGGATGTGAGCGCTGACGATGATTTGATATTCAGTTTATGAACATTTATTTTATGACCAGTGTGTTCACCCTGGATGGGTATTTATTTCCTCCTAACAGCTTCTTGGTGGTTCAATTTTGGAACGTATCTGAACAAAACAGAACCAGCGTCTCCTCTTACTAAGGACCTTTATAGGTTTTCTGATCTGATTCTAAACATTGATAAATTGAAAATATAAATGTGTAATAACCAGATTATAAACAGAAGCAGAGCTCTGCTCTGCCCTCTGGGCCTGAAAACCCAAACAGAGTGACAGTATCATTCTGTGAAACCGTGGAGTTTCTTGATGGGAGCAGAAACATCGAGGAACCAGCATCTGGTCCTGGGTGACTGATCCATCATCTTCCTAACTTCTGGAATCGTTTCGGATCTGCTGCACCAAGTTCTACCTGATGGTGACCTGTTCTTCTGCTATCAGGTCTTGAAACTGACCGCAGGCTGTCCTTCTCCAATTGGACCGCAGGTTCTCAATGTGGTTCAGAACTAGGAGGTTCTGGACCACTGGGCCAGAGGTCCAGTCCTCTGACGGTGGAGCAGCTCTGTCTCTGGACTGGTGGTCAGTCAGGATGAGAACCAGTCTTCTTCTGTTCGTCCTGGATCCTCCTGCAGACCTTTGCTCTCCTCTTGGGGGTTTAGTTGGACCTGCTGCTGATGGATCTGCTGTAGCCTTTTTACACTGGATAAGGATGGATTGAAAAATGGATGGATGGATGGATGGATGGATGGATGGAGGGAGAGATGGATGGATGGATGGATGGAGGGAAGGATGGATGGATGGATGGATGGATGGAAAGAAGGAAGGGCGGATGGATGGATGGATGGATGGATGGATGGATGGAGAGATGGATAGATGATGGATGGATGGATGGATGGATGGATGGATGGATGGATGTACGGATGGATGGATGGATGGAAGGGCGGATGGATGGATGGATGGAAAGAAGGAAGGATGGATGGATGGATGGATGGATGGATGGATGGATGGATGGATGGAAAGAAGGAAGGGTGGATGGATGGATGTACGGATGGATGGATGGATGGAAGGGCGGATGGATGAATGGATGGAAAGAAGGAAGGGCGGATGGATGGATGGATGGATGGAGAGATGGATAGATGATGGATGGATGGATGGAAGGAAGGAAGGGTGGATGGATGGATGGATGGAAAGAAGGAAGGACGGATGGATGGATGTACGGATGGATGTACGGATGGATGGAAAGAAGGATGGGTGGATGGATGGATGGATGGATGGATGGAAAGAAGGAAGGGTGGATGGATGGATGGATGGATGGATGGATGGAAAGAAGGAAGGACGGATGGATGGATGGAAAGAAGGGCGGATGGATGGATGGATGGATGGATGGAAAGAAGGAAGGACGGATGGATGGATGGATGGAAAGAAGGAAGGATGGACGGATGGATTGATGGATGGAAGGAAGGAAGGAAGGACGGATGGATGGATGGATGGATGGATGGATGGAAAGAAGGAAGGGTGGATGGATGGATGGAAGGACGGATGGATGGATGGATGGATGGATGGATGGATGGAAAGAAGGAAGGATGGATGGATGGAAAGAAGGAAGGGTGGATGGATGGATGGAAGGACGGATGGATGGATGGATGGAAAGAAGTAAGGGTGGATGGATGGATGGAAGGACGGATGGATGGATGGAAAGAAGGAATGATGGATGGATGGATGGAAGGAAGGACGGACGGATGGATGGATGGAAAGAAGGAAGGACGGATGGATGGATGGATGGATGAAAAGAAGGAAGGACGGATGGATGGATGGAAAGAAGGAAGGACGGATGGATGGATGGATGGATGGATGGAAGGGCGGATGGATGGATGGATGGATGGATGGATGGAAGGGCGGATGGATGGATGGATGGATGGATGGATGGATGGAAGGGCGGATGGATGGATGGATGGATGGATGGATGGATGGAAGGGCGGATGGATGGATGGATGGATGGATGGAAAGAAGGAAGGGTGGATGGATGGATGGATGGATGGAAGGAAGGAAGGAAGGAAGGAAGGAAGGAAGGACGGATGGATGGATGGATGGATGGATGGATGGATGGATGGAAAGAAGGAAGGACGGATGGATGGATGGATGGATGGATGGAAAGAAGGAAGGGTGGATGGATGGATGGATGGATGGAAAGAAGGAAGGACGGATGGATGGATGGATGGAAGGAAGGAAGGAAGGATGGATGGATGGAAGGAAGGAAGGAAGGATGGATGGAAAGAAGGAAGGACGGATGGATGGATGGATGGAAGGAAGGACGGATGGATGGATGGATGGAAGGAAGGAAGGAAGGAAGGAAGGAAGGATGGATGGATGGAAGGAAGGAAGGAAGGACGGACGGACGGACGGACGGACGGATGGATGGATGGATGGAAGGATGGATGGATGGATGGATGGAAGGAAAGAAGGAAGGACGGATGGATGGATGGATGGATCGATGGAAAGAAGGAAGGGTGGATGGATGGATGGATGGAAGGAAGGACGGATGGATGGATGGATGGAAGGAAGGAAGGAAGGAAGGAAGGAAGGAAGGAAGGAAGGAAGGAAGGAAGGAAGGAAGGAAGGAAGGATGGATGGATGGATGGATGGATGGATGGATGGAAGGAAGGACGGATGGATGGATGGAAAGAAGGAAGAGTGGATGGATGGATGGATGGATGGAAGGAAGGAAGGAAGGAAGGAAGGAAGGAAGGAAGGAAGGAAGGAAGGAAGGAAGGAAGGAAGGAAGGAAGGAAGGAAGGAAGGAAGGAAGGAAGGAAGGAAGGATGGATGGATGGATGGATGGATGGATGGAAGGACGGATGGATGGATGGATGGATGAAAAGAAGGAAGGATGGATGGATGGATGGATGGATGGATGAAAAGAAGGAAGGAAGGATGGATGGATGGATGGATGGATGGATGGATGCAAATTAAAACCGATGACTGGGTCGTTCCATTGTTAGCCTGTAATATCTTAAACCTGTCTATGATTCTGAAGGGCGGTCGTTAAAGGAGGGATTGTTCACCTGGCTGAAGAGAGGAGGTACTTTGTTCCTCTGTGATGGGGTGGAGGGGGGGGTGATACCTGGAAGGAATCGACTCAATCACTGAATTGTAATTTTTTGGAAGCTGTAATCTGAGTCCACCACCTCTGTTTAAGGTTGTTTTTTCTCTCTTAACATAGATGGCTTCCTTCACACCCCTCTCAAACCACCTATTTTCTTTATCCAGAATGTGAACATTCTGGTCCTCAAGGATGTAAAAGGGACATTTTGCCAATGGAACAGGACAATATACATTTAAAATAAGAAAATGGATTTGTGCATTTTATCTAAATATCTAACTTTTAAGAGTAAAATTACTCATTCTATTGGCAAATTATCTCATTTACTTACTCAAATTAAGGGTAAATACACTTAATTTAAGAATTTTTAAACTTATTTCTAGATCATTTTTCCAGTGTAGCAGTGCTTTGCTCCATGTGAGAACATCTTAACATAAGTGACGACGGCTGCAATTTCTAGATTGAGGAAACCACAGCAGAGACCAGAAGACATGCTTTTTAGCACATCTGCAGCCCTGCTGGCTGTTCAGTTTTAGGTCGACCTGCGGTGATGGCCACTGACAGGAAGTGAGCTCATTCAGAGCCTAAACCCGATCTGATCACTGGGTTAGTCTGTTAAAGATAAGCTTCGGTGTCTGTCGCTGCGGAAATGTTCAGTCAGGAAGCAACAGCAACACTAGACTTGGACAACTTTTATTGTCATTTTGTATAAAACGAGATTTCATTTTGTACAGCTTTGACAGTAAATGAGCTGGAGCTTCGCAGTGAAACAAACATTTTTATTTCAAAAAGTGTAGCAGTGATCACATGTAAACAGTGTGGGAGAGAAACATGGAGATAAATGCAACAATATGGAAGTTCAGAGCATTTCAAGATGTTTATTTTTGGTGCAAATATGCAGAGTTTTGGTTTGGTGTTATGAGTGTGATGCAGAGTCTGTGACTTGATTTATAGTTTTTTTTCAACAGTTCAGCAGTCTGATGGCAGTGGGGAAGAAGCTGTTGCCGAATGTGCTGGCCCTGCATCGAAAGCTGCGAAGCCTCTGCTTCTGTAGAAGGTGGGGAGGATGGGTGGGGGCAGGTGGGCTCTCCTTGTCCTCTGCAGGAAGTACATGAGCTTCTGCGCCCTTTTGACCTGTGTGGTGGTGTTTAGATTCCAGGTGAGGGTGTCTGTGATGTGCACCCCCAAAGATTTGGTGCTGTTCACCACCTATACAGCTGAGCTGTTGATGACCAGTGCAGCGTGGTCAGGCCGGTTCAACAATGATCTCCTTGGTCTTCTCCATGTTCAGGATCAGGCTGTTATCTTTGCACCAGCCCACCAGCTGCTCCACCTCCTCTCTGTAGTCCAGGTCGTTGTCGTCACTGATGAGGCCCACCACCGTGGTGTCGTCTGCAAATTTCACCCTGTGATTGGTGGTGCACCTGGGGACGCAGTCTTGTGTTTGGACTGACTGAGGTCTGTTGATGAGGAAATCTAGCAGCCAGTTTTGGAGGGGTGTATTGAAGCCTAGGTGTTCCAGTTTTCCTATCAGATGCTGTGTGATGATGGTGATGAAAGCTGAAGTCCAGTAACAGCATCCGCACGTGGGTGTTCTTCTCTTCCGGTTGTACCAGGCTAAGGTGGAGAGCAGCAGAGATGGCGGTTTGGTTGGTAGGCGAACTGGAACGGGTTGAATGTTGGCAGCAGATTGGAGACGATGTGTTCTTTGATCAGCCTGTCGAAGCGCTTCATCACGATGGGAGTCAGTGCGACAGGCCAGTGGTCATTCAGTGAGGTGACTTGAGGCTTTTTCAGCTGACCTGCACACTCCTTTTACACCAGCCCAGGTATCTTATCGGGGCCTTCCTTGGGTTGACTCTCCTCAGAGTTTTCCACACATCAGCTGAGTCCAGGTTGAGTGCCTCCTCTCCCCGATGTGGACCATGCTGAGGTTCTTTCCCCCGGTGTTACAGGGAGTTCTGCAGCTGCGTCATCCTCTGATCTGCAGATTAAACCAAGCCCACGGCTCAGGTTCAGAGTAACAACACTACAGTTCAGCAGCAATAAAATCGGCAATAAAATCAGATCGTTTCAACGTTAAAAAGGCAGTTAAAACAGACATGCAGCCGAGAGCATCCGGGCTCCTGTGCTCCAACCAGAGCTCTGCAGAAAGCTGCTGAGATGAGATGAGTTTAGATCTGAAGTTCAGATTTGACTGGCCTGACTTTGCTTTTCTCTGTCACTGATTTCCTGTTTTTTTCGTCTCTCATGAGAAACAGAAGCATGGAGGATGTTAAATATCATCATCTGTTCTGCAAAAGAAGGGAAACCCAAAGTAAAGTAAAATAATCAACTTAACAACTTTGTTGACCATAAAACATGAAGTTAATAAACACTGAAGAGCCAGAAGTTCAACAACAAAAGCCTGTTTATTCAGTTAGAGGAGGAAGAACGTGATGGCTTCATTCCCTCATCCATAACTAAAGCAATCAAGAGATCAGAGAAATGAATTACTAATAAGAAGGGAAGAAGGGCTGAAGGGAGGAAAAAAAGCAACAGGTTTTAGAAGCAAAGGGTTGGAAAGTCAAGAAGGAAGGAAATGAGGAAATGGAAGAAATTTGCTACACAGGAGAACAATAAAGGGAAAAGAAAGGAAGAAAAAGGGGCAGGACACAAGTGAAGGAAGCAAGGGTTCAAGAAAATAACAGGAAGAAAGAGAGAAGAAAAACTGGGAATGAAAGGACAGAAGGGAAGGTGGAAAGGGAGGAAGAACAGGAGGATGAAAGGGAAGGTAGGTTCAGGATGGAAAGGAGTAGGAAGCAGAAAAAGAACAAAATAAAATGGCAGCTGATGGCAAGCTTCGTCATCTCAAGCTTCTGGTTCTAGTGAAGGTTCTCAGTCATCCAGGATGTGGAACGTTTCACATGGAGAAAAGAACAAACCATCTTGACCTGGATGGTTGCAGCTGAGGACGTTTGGCTTTCCTCCTGTTGGCCACTTATATCATCATAAATAATTAATCAGAAGTCAGAACTTCTGGTTCCTTGGTCTTCATCAAAGTCTCATCATTGGAACTTGATTATAGTTAAATATCCAGCAGAAACAGCTGGATCCATTAGCAGATGTCCTGACTGCAGCTGCGAGGTTAATCTTTGAGCCAGAATTTAAGTACATTCAATTAAGTTCAGTTCCATTTATTTTTATAAAGCCATTTCCAAACACTAGTCGTCTCAGGTCACTTTACAGAGACAATTTTTCTATCTAAGGAAAACCAGCTGATTGCATCGACTCATTGACACTTCAGCAATCCCTCACACCAAGAGAAGAATCTCATTGATGTTGCTGGGATCAATCCATCCGAATGTCTGGGCCTGTTGATGTCTGTACCTCTTGATGTCTGTACCTCTTGATGTCTGTACCTCTTGATGTCTGTACCTCTTGATGTCTGGATCTCTTGGTGTCTGGACCTCCTGATGTCTGGACCTCTTGATGTCTGGACCTCTTTATGTCTGGACCTCCTGATGTCTGAACCTCTTGATGTCTGGACCTCCTGATGTCTGGACCTCTTTATGTCTGGACCTCCTGATGTCTGGACCTCTTGATGTCTGGACCTCCTGATGTCTGGACCTCTTTATGTCTGGACCTCCTGATGTCTGGACCTCTTGATGTCTGGACCTCCTGATGTCTGGACCTCCTGATGTCTGGACCTCTTGATCTCTGGACCTCCTGATGTCTGGACTTCCTGATGTCTGGACCTCTTTATGTCTGGACCTCTTGATGTCTGGACCTCTTTATACCTGGACCTCTTTATGTCTGGACCTCCTGATGTCTGGACCTCTTGATGTCTGGACCTCCTGATGTCTGGACCTCTTGGTGTCTGGACCTCTTGATGTCTTGACCTCCTGATGTCTGGACCTCTTGATGTCTGGACCTCTTGATGTCTGGACCTCCTGATGTCTGGACCTCCTGATGTCTGGACCTCTTTATGTCTGGACCTCTTGATGTCAGGACCTCTTGATGTCTGGACCTCTTGATGTCTGGACCTCTTTATGTCTGGACCTCCTGATGTCTGGACCTCTTGATGTCTGGACCTCCTGATGTCTGGACCTCTTGATGTCTGGACCTCTTGATGTCTGGACCTCTTGATGTCTGGACCTCTTGATGTCTGGACCTCCTGATGTCTGGACCTCTTGGTGTCTGGACCTCTTGATGTCTTGACCTCCTGATGTCTGGATCTCTTGATGTCTGGACCTCTTGATGTCTGGAACTCTTGATGTCTGGACCTCCTGATGTCTGGACCTCTTGGTGTCTGGACCTCTTAGTGTCAGGATCTTTTGATGTCTGGTTCTTTTGATGTCTGGATCTCTTGATGTCTGTATCTCTTGATATCTGGACCTCCTGATGTCTTTGTCTTAAACCTTCTACTTTTCTGATACTGCATTTCCTCAGAAGTTCTCAAATCTTTGGGTAACATCTGGCCCAGCATTGCCCTCCGCCATGGTTTCTACAGATCAGTTGAGGCATCTCTTTGGACCATGTGCTTCTCCATTAGCTTATATCTCCATGCAGACGCTGCAGATGTTGACTGTTTTTGTTCTGTCCACAGATGATCGTTTTCGCTGGATGTTAGAGTCTTCTGGGAGTGAGATGATCATTCAGACTTAGGAAGGAGGTTCTGCTCAGCTGATCCATGTTCGTGCTCACAGATAACTAGCTCTATAGAGGCTAGCTTCTGAGTTCCTACATAGAGACGGACGAAACTCCAACATGGACCATCTGGTCGGTTGTGATCAGCCGCCAGGGGCCTCGTGTCTCTGCATAGAGCCAGTGTATCAATGCCCCTCTTCCGCCCAGCAGACCTTGTTACTACCAGACCCCCTGGACCAGACCAAAGCCAGCGCCTCAGGCCCAGAGGAGCGACCCAACGAGGACAGCGAGGCCACAGAGTCTGCAGACAGCGAGAACGACATGAACCCCCCGTCTCTAAAATGGGAGCTGAGGAGGTCGTCTTCGTCATCTGCTCACAGCGGTGAGGAAGACGACGCTGAGACGATGGAGAGAAGGCTGTTCATGAAGGCCTATGTGGAGAAGGTGTTTCATGGAAGGTAAGAACTACTATTCAAGTTTCTCACAATCATGTTAGAGGATTCAGTCCAACCAACCAGCTGGATGTTGTATCAGAGGAGGGAAGCAGGACTCTTTCTAATGTCTAAATCCAGATGTTTCCTGAAGCTGTATGAAAGAAAACAATCTCTATATCACGTATGATATTATTAGACTTGCCTTGTTTTAGAACCCCAAGAGGAGGAGGAATGATGGAAAGGGTTAAAAACAATCCACAAACCTCTAAAGGTCACCTCTGACTTCATTCTTTAAAGACATGATGGTTTCTATCTTCCATTTTGATTGTCGCTGAAGCAACCACATCCAGTCCCTGATTGGTCAAAACCACATCAACTGGCTTAAAAGAGCTGACCTTTAAATCAGTAATTATACAGGTAAAAGCCAGTAAATTAGAATATTTTGAAAAACTTTATTTTAGTAATTGCATTCAAAAGGTGTAAATTCTACATTATATTTATTCATTGCACATTCAAATGTTTATTTCATTTAATTTTGATGATTTGAAGTGGCAACAAATGAAAATCCAAAATTCCGTTTGTCACAAAATTAGAATATTGTGTAAGGGTTACATTTTGAAGACACCTGGTGCCACAAACTAATCAGCTGATTAACTCAAAACTCCTGCAAAGGGCTTTAAATGGTCTCTCAGTCCAGTTCTGAAGCCTACACAAACATGGGGAAGACCATCGACACATTGCACAAGGAGGGAAAGACACAAAAGGTTATTGCTGAAGAGGCTGGCTGTTCTCAGAGCTCTGTGTCCAAACACATTAATAGAGCGGCAAAGGGAAGGAAAAACTGTGGTCAGAAAAAGTGTACAAGCAATAGGGATCACCGCGCCCTAGTCAAGATTGTGGAAAAAAAAACCATTCAAAAATGTGGGGGAGATTCACAAGAGTGGACAGCTGGTGGAGTCAGTGCTTCAAGATCCACCACCAAGAGACGCTTGAAAGACATGGGTTTCAACTGCTGCATACCTCGTGTCAAGCCACTGTTGACCAAGAAACAGTGGTAAAAGCGTCTCACCTGGGCTAAGGAAAAAAAGAGCTGGACTGCTGCTGAGTGGTCCAAAGTCATGTTTTCTGACCAAAGCAAATTTTGCATTTCCTTTGGAAATCGAGGTCCCAGAGTCTGGAGGAAGACAGGAGAGGAACAGGATCCACGTTGCCTGAAGTCTAGTCTAAAGTTTCCACCATCAGTGATGGTTTGGGGTGCCATGTCATCTGCTGGTGTCGGTCCACTCTGTTTCCTGAGATCCAGGGTCAACGCAGCCGTCTACCAGCAAGTTTTAGAGCACTTCATGCTTCCTGCTGCTGACCTGCTCTATGGAGATGGAGATTTCAGGTTCCAACAGGACTTGGCGCCTGCACACAGCGCCAAATCCACCCGTGCCTGGTTTACGGACCATGGTATTTCTGTTCTAAATTGGCCAGCCAACTCCCCTGACCTTAGCCCCATAGAAAATCTGTGGGGTATTGTGAAAAGGAAGATGCAGAATGCCAGACCCAAAAACGCAGAAGAGTTGAAGGCCACTATCAGAGCAACCTGGGCTATCATAGCACCTGAGCAGTGCCAGAAACTCATCGACTCCATGCCATCCATCCATCCATCCATCCATCTTCCTCCGCTTATCCGGGGTCGGGTCGCGGGGGCAGCAGCTTAAGAAGGGAGGCCCAGACTTCCCTCTCCCCAGCACCTTCTTCCAGCTCTTCAGGAGGAACCCCAAGGCGTTCCCAGGCCAGCCGAGAAACATAGTCTCTCCAGCGTGTCCTGGGTCTTCCCCGGGGCCTCCCCCCGGTGGGACGTGCCCGGAACACCTCACCAGGGAGGCGTCCAGGAGGCATCCTAAACAGATGCCCAAGCCACCTCAACTGGCTCCTCTCGACGTGGAGGAGCAGCGGCTCTACTCCGAGTCCCTCCCGGATGACCGAGCTTCTCACCCTATTTCTAAGGGAGAGCCCAGCCACACTACGGAGGAAACCCATTTCGGCCGCTTGTATCCGCGATCTTGTTCTTTCGGTCATGACCCAGAGTTCATGACCATAGATGAGGGTAGGAACGTAGATCGACCGGTAAATCGAGAGCTTCGCTTTTTGACTCAGCTCTCTCTTCACCACGACGGACCGGCACAGCGCCCGCTTCACGGCAGACGCTGCACCAATCCGCCTGTCGACCTCCCGCTCCCTTCTTCCCTCATTCGTGAACGAGATCCCAAGATACTTAAACTCCTCCACTTGGGGCAGGACAGCCCCCCTGACCCGGAGAAGGCACTCTACCCTTTTCCGGCTCAAGACCATGGCCTCGGATTTGGAGGCACTGATCCCCATCCCGGCCGCTTCACACTCGGCTGCGAACCGATCCAGCGAGAGCTGCAGATCACGACCTGATGAAGCCAACAGGACCACATCATCTGCAAAAAGCAGAGACGCAATCCTAAGGCCACCAAAACGGATCCCCTCAACACCTTGGCTGCGCCTAGAAATTCTGTCCATGAAGGTAATGAACAGAATCGGTGACAAAGGGCAGCCCTGGCGGAGTCCAACTCTCACTGGAAACGAGCCCGACTTACTGCCGGCAATGCGAACCAGACTCTGACACCGGTCATACAGGGACCTGACAGCCCGTATCAAAGGGCCCGGCACCCCGTACTCCCGGAGAACCCCCCACAGGGCCCCCCGAGGGACACGGTCGAGCGCCTTCTCCAAGTCCACAAAGCACATGTAGACTGGTTGGGCGAACTCCCATGCACCCTCCAGGACCCTGCTGAGGGTGTAGAGCTGGTCCAGCGTTCCACGACCAGGACGGAAACCACACTGCTCTTCCTGAATCCGAGGTTCAACTATCCGACGGACCCTCCTCTCCAGCACCCCCGAATAGACCTTGCCAGGGAGGCTTAAGAGTGTGACTCCCCTGTAATTGGAGCACACCCTCCGGTCCCCCTTTTTGAATAGGGGGACCACCACCCCAGTCTGCCAATCCAGGGGAACTGCCCCCGATGTCCATGCAATGTTGAAGAGTCGTGTCAGCCAACACAACCCTACAACATCCAGGACCTTCAGGAACTCCGGGCGGATCTCATCCACCCCCGGGGCCCTGCCACCGAGGAGCTTTTTAACCACCTCGGTGACCTCGCCCACAGAGATTGGAGAGCCCAGTCCAGAGTCCCCAGGCCCAGCTTCCTCAATGGAAGACATGTTGGTGGGATTGAGGAGGTCTTCGAAGTATTCCGCCCACCGACCCACAATGTCCCGAGTCGAGGTCAGCAGCACACCATCCCCACTATAAACAGTGTTGGTGCTGCACCGCTTTCCCCTCCTGAGACGCCGGATGGCGGACCAGAATCGCTTCGGAGCCGTGCGGAAGTCTTTCTCCATGGCCTCTCCAAACTCCTCCCACACCTGAGTTTTTGCCTCAGCAACCATCCGAGCCGCATGCCGCTTCGCCCGCCGGTACCCATCAGCTGATTCCGGAGTCCCACAGGCCAAAAAGGCCCGATAGGCCTCCTTCTTCAACCTGACAGCATCCCTCACCGGAGGTGTCCACCAACGGGTTCGAGGGTTGCCGCCACGACAGGCACCGACAACCTTGCGGCCGCAGCTCAGATGAGCCGCCTCGACAATGGAGGAACGGAACATGGTCCACTCGGACTCAATGTCCCCCACCTCCCCCGGGATGTGTTCGAAGTTCTGCCGGAGATGGGAGTTAAAGCTCCGCCTAACAGGGGACTCCGCCAGACGTTCCCAGCAGACCCTCACAACACGTTTGGGCCTGCCAGGTCTGACCGGCATCCTCCCCCACCACCGGAGCCAACTCACCACCAGGTAGTGGTCAGTGGAAAGCTCAGCACCTCTCTTCACCCGAGTGTCCAAGACATACGGCCGCAAGTCCGATGAAACGATGACAAAGTCGATCATCGAACTGCGGCCTAGGGTGTCCTGGTGCCATGTGCACATATGGACACCCTTATGCTTGAACATGGTGTTCGTTATGGACAATCCATGACGAGCACAGAAGTCCAACAACAGAACACCACTCGAGTTCAGATCAGGGCAGCCATTCCTCCCAACCACGCCCCTCCAGGTCTCACTGTCGTTGCCCACGTGAGCGTTGAAGTCTCCCAGCAGAACAAGGGAGTCCCCAGGAGGGGCACCCTCCAGTACCCCCTCTAAGGACTCCAAGAAGGGTGGGTAATCCGAACTGTTGTTCGGCCCGTAAGCACAGACAACAGTCAGAACCCGTCCCCCCACCCGTAGGCGGAGGGAGGCTACCCTCTCGTTCACCGGGGTAAACCCCAACGTACAGGCGCCGAGATGGGGGGCAACAAGTATGCCCACTCCTGCCCGGCGCCTCAAACCGTGGGCAACTCCAGAGTGGAAGTATGTCCAGCCCCTCTCAAGGAGACTGGTTCCAGAACCAGAACCATGCGTTGAGGTGAGACTGACTATTTCTAGCCGGAACCTCTCAGCCTCACACACTAGCTCCGGTTCCTTCCCCACCAGCGAGGTGACATTCCACGTCCCAAGAGCCAGCCCCACCCAACACACATTGCACCCGACCCCTATGGCCCCTCTCACGGGTGGTGGGCCCATGTAAGGGGGGACCCATGTTTCCTCTTCGGGCTGAGCCCGGCCGGGCCCCATGGTTAAAAGCCCGGCCACCAGGCGCTCGCCATCGTGCCCCCCCTCCAGGCCTGGCTCCAGAGTGGGGCCCCGGTGACCCGCGTCCGGGCGAGGGAACGCTGGATCCAAATATTGTACTCATCATAAGGGTCTTTGGGCTGCGCTTTGTCTGGTTCCTCACCTAGGACCTGTCTGCCTTGGGTGACCCTACCAGGGGCATAAAGCCCCAGACAGCATAGCTCCCAGGATCATTGGGACACTCAAACCTCTCCACCACGATAAGGTGGCAGCCCAAGGAGACTCAATGCCACGCCGCATTAATGCAGTAATTGAGGCAAAAGGAGCTCCAACCAAGTATTGAGCATTGTACATGCTCATATTTTTCATTTTCATACTTTTCAGTTGGCCAACTTTTCTAAAAAAATCCCTTTTTTGTATTAGCCTTAAGTAATATTCTAATTTTGTGACACACAGAATTTTGGATTTTCATTTGTTGCCACTTCAAATCATCAAAATTAAATGAAATAAACATTTGAATGCATCAGTCTGTGTGCAATGAATAAATATAATGTACAAGTTACACCTTTTGAATGCAATTACTGAAATAAATAAAGTTTTTCAAAATATTCTAATTTACTGGCTTTTAACTGTATATTGCCATAGACACCTGATGAATATCAAAATATAATAATAAAGTTTTTCAGTCATTCTGAACTCCGAGGACCTTCTGGTATTCTGGGGGAAGATGTCGGTAGAGGAACATTTAGCTTCTCTAGCTCTCAGAAGCTAAATGATCCTTATTTCAAAAAGTATAAATCAGTATGAACTCTAGGGGTAAATGGTGGTACAGTTTTCAGCCGTATCGCCCAGCTCTAATGTAGCATGTTAGATATTTACACACTAATTCTGATCAGTTAAAATTAATTAAATACTGTGAAATTTCAAATTTTTTATCATCCTTATATAAGATTTCTGCAATCTAACTTGGGGACATTTCCAGCTCATAGGTAGGAATAAATACATTTTATAAAAATTAAAATACTTAATGGGGACAGTGATGTTTTCATCCATTTTAACATATTTAACAAAAATCAAGTGTGACATCCAGGAATGCGCCTCCTCCATCTCCTAAGATAAATAACATTAATCAATCAGTAGCATTTATTGGTGGCATCTGGTCATTCAGTCTTCTCTGTCTTCTTCTCTTGTGAGCAATATAATATGGTGTTCAGGGACAGGCCACTTTGCATCAATAGTCTGTGGGAATTTCCCTTTTTTTCCATTCCAAAAAATTCAAAGGAAACTTTTTTCATATATATGCAAATTAAAAAACATATTTTTTTACATACTGATAACTAAAAAATTAAATAGCCTCCAGTTGTTTCTACTATATTCTATATATTTGGAGTGCATTTGGGTCGCCTTCAGCAACCTGGATTAAAATCTGTGTCACTATTAAAAAAGTTAGGTTAGATTTTTATATTCAGATAAAATTAGAATTATTAAAACACATCTATAAAACTGGATCATCATCATGAGCAGCTTTTGTCATTACACATTATATAGATGAATAAAAAATAAGCAGACTGTGCTGAACGTCTTCTGCTTCAGGCTCATTCCTTGGCCTGATGTCATCTTCTAGAATAATCATGAACATTAAGACTCATAGAAAAAAAAAAAAAAAGCAAAAGTTTCCCTGCGATGTGACAGAAAGCAGCTGAGCTGAGTTTTTTTGGATTCTGTTTTTGTAGGGAGGACTTTGACCAGGAGGAGAAGGCCATGTTTGGAGAGCTGTGCAGTGGAGAGAACGGAAAAGGCCGGGAATGGTTTGCCAAATATGTCAGCGCCCAGGTGAGCACGTCGGGACTCAGCTGACCTCTGACCAATGAGAAACACTTAAAGGAATAGTACACCCAAAACATGATTAGCCTTCATTTTCTACTCACCCCCATGCTGAACAACACTCTGGAGTACTTTTTTGATATCTCAAATGCATCTGGAGATCTGGGAGGCTTCTTGCTGTCTGCTGACATGCAAATAATGGAGGTCTATGGTGCCCGAGGCAGAAAGGTCCATAAAAGTCCACAAAAAACGTGTCAATATTCCTCCATACTGCTCGTCCAATGTATTCCAAGTGTCCTGAGTGGGTAGCGTCCATAATTTACTCGAAACGAAGTCATTTAGGCTGCGTCTCAATTCGCAGGCTGCGTACTTCCGAGGACGCACCCTACCTAGCCTCCGGAGGACCCAGACTTGGTAGGCTGCTCCGGAGGATCATCAGCCGTTGGTAAATGGGACGGTCTAGCCTTTGGAGCACTTCCTGGTTGCGACACGACGTCATCACGTTTACCCCAAACACAGCGCGAAACAAAATCCGACAGCTCGAGAAATACGGAAAGAAACAACAAAAAAATAGATATGGAAATTTTTATTTTTTTTTATTTACTTGTTATTGGAGGAGGAGAGTCGCTTTGATGGCTTCGGCGGCAGCAAAACCGGCGACGGATTTTTCTCAGGCTGGCAGAGCGCAGTGGAGAGGTAAGATCTACCTGCAATTATTCTAACCCACAGGGGCCTGCTAATGATCAGAATATACCAGCTATTAAATAAACGCTTGTCAGCAGATTGATGAATAGGTTTAAATATGAAGTTTTATATTTATTTGTAAGTTTGTGATTTATTTGTTTCTAACTTTAGTAATTTGAATTGAATAGTTAAATGTGTACAAACCCTGTAAATAACTGACTTAAATAACTACTTTCACCATTACTAATGTAGTGTTGAGAAGCCAAACTGTTGAGAAATAAATAATTTTTGTCTAAATTGTTATCCCCTTACTGCCTGATTTTATTTGCAATTTTATATATATATATATATATATATATATATATATTTATATATATATATAAACATATATAAACGTAATACAGAAAAAAAAATCAAAATATAAAAACGAAAAAAATAAGTTAAATAGTGGATCTAGATGAAGTAAAATTTAATTTCTAATAAATCATGTAATAAAGATAAGGAAAAAAAGATAGATGACTGGATAAAAATAAATATTTTTGTCTTTTTTTTCCCTACAGGTCATAACGGCATGTGCTGTCCTGCACATCTGCCTGGGAGTGACATCACGGCCCCAGAGGATGAAGAGCAGGACGACATGCCAGAGGATGAGGAGGGGAGAAGGTGTAGGAGGCAGTCAGTGGTGCTCACTGGAGGGACCAGCTGTCTGCTGAGGTGTCTGCTCTGGAGGAGGGTCTACCCGACCACCGTTACATTTAGATGGCAAGTAGAATCACATTTTAGCTGTTCTCATTTCAGGGTTATAAAAACAGTTTTAGTAAAGTCATTATTTTCTGCGTCTTCTTGAGCATTTTTAGTAACATGGCAGCCCTCGATTGGATCAGCAGTGGAGAGAGGCAACCCCCACCCCCCAGATGATGTCCCACTCGCAGTCAGAAGACTCCAAGCTCATCTGTGTGGCATCCCATCCAGTCCAGCAGCACCAACAGGGATTCCTGCTCAGTCACAATTATATATATATATGTTCTCTAGTAATATTTTTTTTCTATCTTCTGTAAATAGTTGTAGTAGTTAATTTTAAAATCTAATGTCAATAGTTAAAAATGTTTTTAATAGTTTATTGTAAATACTTGCTTCTCTAAAAATAAACTGATGTCACTGAGAAGTTGTTCTAAGTTTACTTAAATTATAAAGAAGTGATGAAACAGAAAATGTAAAAAGGTTAAAAGACTTTAAGAACACACCGACAGCAATAACTTTTATAAACAATTTAATAATTTAATTTAATAACAGAAACACAGAACTTCAACTTGTTAAAAAAAAACACCAAAAAAATAATAACATCTGTCCACCATCCTCTCCAATAAATGAAATAATCTGTCCATCCTTTCCCGCCTCCCTCTGCCGTCTCATATCCTCCCTGATTAAATCCACCAACTCGTCACTCCTTCTTCTCTTCCTCCTTTCCCTCCTCCCTCATCCTCATTCTCTTCCTCATCATCACCCTGATGCTGCTCAGCCTCTGCAGCACCTGGCCCTGCTGTGTCCTCAGGGATGGAGGCAATTAGGACAGGTGGGGTAACAGAGGGCCTCCGTCCTAATACCTCATCCATGAGGACAAACCAGGGCCGGGTGGCAGCAGTAGGATTCCCACTGACCCCCTGCCCTATCCAAGGATCTTTGCATTCCTAAAGTAGAGGAAAACTATTTGTATCAACAGATGCTGTTTTCTGTAGTGTTTCTTTAAAGCTAGAAAAAAGGAAGGTTTCATGATTTGGATGGATTGATGAAATTCTACAGAAAAAGACTTTGGAATGGTAACCTGGAGATTACTTTTTTAAGCTTACTCAAAGTGTAAATTAACATGAATATAATAAATGAAAGATGTAATTTCCCTACACATACATATACATACATATATACATATATATATATATATATATATATATATACACTCACCGGCCACTTTATTAGGTACCCCATGCTAGTAACGGGTTGGACCCCCTTTTGCCTTCAGAACTGCCTCAATTCTTCGTGGCATAGATTCAACAAGGTGCTGGAAGCATTCCTCAGGGAGTTTGGTCCATATTGACATGATGGCATCACACAGTTGCCGCAGATTTGTCGGCTGCACATCCATGATGCGAATCTCCCGTTCCACCACATCCCAAAGATGCTCTATTGGATTGAGATCTGGTGACTGTGGAGGCCATTTGAGTACAGTGAACTCATTGTCATGTTCAAGAAACCAGTCTGAGTGGATTCCAGCTTTATGACATGGCGCATTATCCTGTTGAAAGTAGCCATCAGAAGTTGGGTACATTGTGGTCATAAATGGATGGACATGGTAAGCAACAATACTCAGGTAGGCTGTGGCGTTGCAACGATGCCCAATTGGTACCAAGGGGCCCAAAGAGTGCCAAGAAAATATGACACCACCACCACCAGCCTGAACCGTTGATACAAGGCAGGATGGATCCATGCTTTCATGTTGTAGATGCCAAATTCTGACCCTACCATCCGAATGTCGCAGCAGAAATCGAGACTCATCAGACCAGGCAACGTTTTTCCAATCTTTTATTGTCCAATTTCGATGAGCTTGTCCAAATTATAGCCTCAGTTTCCTGTTCTTAGCTGAAAGGAGTGGCACCCGGTGTGGTCTTCTGCTGCTGTAGCCCATCTGCCTCAAAGTTCAACGTACTGTGCGTTCAGAGATGCTCTTCTGCCCACCTTGGTTGTAACGGGTGGTTATTTGAGTCACTGTTACCCTTCTATCACCTCGAACCAGTCTGGCCATTCTCCTCTGACCTCTGGCATCAACAAGGCATTTCCGCCCTCAGAACTGCGGCTTACTGGATGTTTTTTCTTTTTCGGACCATTCTCTGTAAACCCTAGAGATGGTTGTGCGTGAAAATCCCAGTAGATCAGCAGTTTCTGAAATACTCAGACCAGCCCTTCTGGCACCAACAATCATGCCATGTTCAGAGTCACTCAAATCACCTTTCTTCCCCATACTGATGCTCGGTTTGAACTGCAGGAGATTGTCTTGACCATGTCTACATGCCTAAATGCACTGAGTTGCCGCCATGTGATTGGCTGCTTAGAAATTAAGTGTTAACGAGCAGTTGGACAGGTGTACCTAATAAAGTGGCCGGTGAGTGTATATATATATATATATATATATAGGTGTGTGTGTGTGTGTTTCATTACATTATCCAAACCTGAACATACTTTGTATTTTTTTTTTAGTTGTCCCACACAAGGATCACTTCTATGACAAATATGAGATTTACAAAAAGTGTCATCTGAGCATCATTTGATGTGATCAAAAGATTATATTTGTACGTTGGTGTTTGAACAGGACTTCTTTTAACTTGTGTGACTTTTACATAGAAATGCAACATGTAGATGGAATTCTGCCTCAACTCTTCCCTCCATCCGCCTGCAGCAGTATTTTTGGCCCCGATGATAAGGTGGTCATTTTATCCACTCCTCTGTCTGCTCCCTGGAACAAAATCACATGTAAAGCATATTTCTGTTATGTCAACAGGCAAAATGACTGTTCTGTATAATTATGCCGGTATTGTTCTTCAAGTGAATTATACTTTAAACCGTATTATACTGTACTGTAAATAAACTACACGTTATTGAGTATTAAAACAAAACGTTTGCAGTATTGACAGCTCAGTACAGCTGGACTAATGCTATTTCTTCAGCTGCATTAAGCTTTAAAAGTTCTAATATTTTGAAATAAACAGTTTGAGAATAAATAGATCTGATTAGTGAGGGATACGGCTATCAGTACAGTAAGATGTAGGTTAAAATAAAAAATAGTGACATTTGTATGAAGGCTTTTAATTGTTGATGAACATCACGTATCAACAGGTTAGCTCTAAGCTTTAGCTTTAGCTGCTCCTACACATTCCGGTGGCTCCGTTACCGTCATGTATTTTAATAGATGTTCAGTAAAATAAAACAAAACAAACTACTTACATTTAAAGGTGTTCTCCGCACTACTGTCGGCGCTGCTGCTGCTTTCGGTTGTCCGTCACTTGAAGAAAATCCGACTTTCTTCTTCTTCTTCTTCAACTACTAAAAAAAAAAAAAAAAAAAAAAAAGAAGCGCGCAAAGCACCTCGGGAAATCTAGTGGGAGGCGAGGCCACTAAGGACGGTAGCGATGCATCCTCAGAATTCGGGGAAAAGGAGGACGCATTTTAAGGCTGCATTTTAAGCGTCCTCAGAATTTTTGCCAAATGGGACGGCCTCCGCGCAGCGTTGTGACGTCACCGGCCTCAAAATGCGTACTACCAAGTACGCAGCCTGCGAATTGAGACGCAGCCTTAGAATGTTTTTAGAGCATAAACAGTAGTGTATATGATTTCCTAAAAGCGCGTTCACAAGTCTACGGAAACCGCGGCAGACCAAACCAGATGAAAGTGCGCATTCAGCTCGGCAAAGAACTCATGCTCTTCCTCAACACTGAAGTCTTCAGACATTTTTCTTTCGATGTTTCTTTCTTTGCACACGGAAACAGCACATTTCTTCTTCTACGCTTGCATTATTGGCAGAGCAGACGCTGAATGTGCACTTTCATCTGGTTTGGTCTGCCGGCTCTTTATCCAAATGATAAACAGTATGCAATCAAATATTTGGTTTGAATATAATTTAGGGATTCTTTTTGGTAGAAATTAAAGAATATTTAGTATCACAGAGGAGTTTTTTAACTTGGCAGACGATAATCACCCACATATAGTTTATTAAGTAGCAAGAGCAGTCGGAGCCATGCTGCTGAGAGCGAACCATTAGAGTGGAGCGTGAAGCACAGACTCTGAGCTATGTGCGTGCAAAGACGCATTTCTGCACAAGCACAGCTGGAAGATCAGAGTTGGTCAAAGTTGAGTGCGCAGTAGCGGACCATTCTGGATTATTTTCACCCCTGCCGCTGCTGCCATGATCCATCTGTGGTCATGCAGAATGAGAAGTGCTGTACGCCAGGTGGGCTCCGTGTTCAAACAGGATGCAGCAGCTTGGCTGATACTGCCTAGAAGATTGCAGCACAATGATGCCTTTTACATTTCTGAGCGACCATGCGCTGATTTTTTTTAGTATCGTCTCATTGACTAAAACTAGGGGTGGAACAGTTCACAAAATCCACGGTTCGGTTCGGTTCACGTATTCGTGGTCACGGGTTTTTTTGGTATATGTTGATTGTTACCCCGAAATCCCATAAAAATTAATGAAAAAAACCCCAAAAATTAATGAATTGTAATTATTTTTAATGATCCGCGGAAACCATGGTTCATTTCCGAATGTTTTGCTGCTTTGAATTTAATCATCTCGCACATGCTCTCTACCATCTCCAAGTGACTCAGAGGGGAGCGGACGGGAGCCACAGTGGAGGCTTGAGCGCAGCGGGGCGGAGTGGAGCGCTGACGGAGTATGAGGGATTTCGGGGTTAGCATGACATGTTGGTCATGTTGCTGTTAGCATAAACAAAACGTGTTGCACAATGCTTACACACTGTTGCACTTTTATACACAGCTGTCTTTCCGCCGTCATCGTGGGTCAATCTAAATGCAAAGTGGTCTCACCATACCGACACAATTCTCCACAACAGATTTTTTTCTGCTACACCCGGCTAAGCTGCTTCGCTTCTTCTTCTTCTTGTTTACTACTGGTGGTTGGCTTTGGTCGCAGTACCGCCACCTTCTGCTCTGGAGTGTACACACTTCGCCTATGAGAAAAAGGAGCAGCGAATGAACCGAACACAACACACGCGAACCGAACCGAGACAGTCAAACCGAACGGTTCGGAAGGTTTTCATAAACCGTTCCATCCCTAACTAAAACCCACACCCATAACTCTCAAGTTTTCTTCAACAAAGATCTGCCTTTAGCTCATCAGTTCTCGTTATCGTCATGAAAAAAACGTGCGTCAACGAAATAATTTTGTTATCTTCATCATTGAGAAAACCAAAACTGATCTGAAAAAGGTCAAATACTGACGCGTGTTCCTAAAGTAAACTCATTTTAGTAATGAGGTTTCTGTATACATCTGCAGCACGTAGGAGAAACGACATGAAGCGGGAATAAGATGTTTATATCTTGTTTAAAAATGTAAAGGTGAGTAAGGTGGATTTAATGGGTCTCTGTGTCTCACAGCGCTGCCACTCCAAATGTGTGAGCGAGGCCACGTTCTACAGGCTGGTCCAGTCCTTCGCTCTTGTTCTGTTTGAGTGAGTATCTGCAGTGCTTGCTTTCTCTGCTTTTGGTTCTAATTTTAAAATAGAATGTTTAAAATCAACAGCCACCGAAGAACAAGGCTTTGAAACCAGATAATCCTCAGAAGCACCTAATGGAAAAGTTATTGGTAGTACTGAAAACGTAATTCTAATCTGAATGAATTTGATTTAATAAGCAGTCTGATTGACGTGGAGGAAGGTTGCAGACAGATTAGGCAACAGGAATGTTTTTTGTTGCAGCTGGAGGATATTTTCCATCATCCAGATATTGTTTTCTTCTGCTGATGCTCCAGTGGTCAGATGATCTAGAAGTGCTTCTAAAGCTCATCACTAAACTCCTCAAAACCATCTTATAGATCCACAGAGACCCAGATATGAAGCATCTCATCATTTAGGTTGAAAACATTAAACTGGAGTTCAGTAGGAGAAGTTCAGGCATCAACCAGTTATTCCTTCAGGAAACAGGTGGTTTAATAGAAACGACTAGAAAGAGGAGAGCTGGTTGAGATGTTCTGGCTGTTACAGGTCTTTAGGTTCAGTCTTTTCACAGGCTGGTTTCTGCACTTCATTATTTATATGCAGTGAAATGTTGTAGACTATCACCCCCATAGAAAGCGTTATAATTCAGCTCTGTTTTTCCAGATGTTTTCAGGTGGACGACTACAGCCCGGCTAAAAGCCTCATGACCATGTGCTTCACATATTACTACATTGGTAAGACTCAGTTCTGACTGGAACATTCTTTGCTCAGTATATGTCAGAACGTCTTAGTTTTCTGCCGTTGGCTCAGTGCAGAAGCAACATGGACTGTTTATTGTCTTCATTTAACCTGGAATTTACGTCCATTACCGCTTCAGACTTTTTGTTTTATGCAGAATGAGCTCTTTGGTAGGAAGAGCTGTCAGGAGGAAGCAGAAAGCAGCTGTCCTCGAAGATGAAGAACATGGCTATAATTTCCAGGTTTAAAATGGTCAGATGGTTAGACTTCACCTTCAACCTTTGAAGGTTTTTATCATATCAGGGTATCATTTGATGTTGCTTCAGGTCAGGCATCCCCAAACTCGGTCCTCGTGGGCCGCAGTCCTGCAGGTTTTAGAGGTTTCTCTGCCTTAGCACAGCTGATTCTGATGATTGCAGTTCAGCAAAAGCCTGTTAATCAGCTATCAATGTAAATCAGCTGTGCCGGAGCAGAGCAACCTCTAAAACCTGCAGGACAACGGCCCTCGAGGACCGACTTTGGGGATGCCTGCTTCAGGTTTTTCACCACAAGGGAGACAATGTCTCACTCCAGATAAGGCCCATGTGAAATTCTGGGCAAGGTTTTCATAGAACATATCTTCCTGGCTACAGTCCACATGTTGAAATGTTCTGGTTCTGGCAGCTCACAGTTTGACCTGAAGCAGTCAGTCTGCCATAAAGCTGTCGGCCTGCCGTAAAGCCATCGGCCTGCCTTAAAGCAGTCTGTCTGCAGTCAAACCGTCGGCCTGCCATAAAGCCGTCGGCCTACCGTAAAGGTGTCGGTCTGCCGTAAATCAGTCGGTCTGCCATAAAGCAGTCTGTCTGCAGTCAAACCGACGGCCTGCCATAAAGCCGTTGGCCTACCATAAAGCCATTGGTCTACCCTAAAGCAGTCAGTCTGCCATAAAGCAGTCGGTCTGCTGTAATGCCGTCGGTCTGCTGTAAAGCCGTCGGTCTGCCGTAAAGGTGTCGGTCTGCCGTAAATCAGTCGGTCTGCCATAAAGCAGTCTGTCTGCAGTCAAACCGTCGGCCTGCCATAAAGCCGTCGGCCTACCGTAAAGGTGTCGGTCTGCCGTAAATCAGTCGGTCTGCCATAAAGCAGTCTGTCTGCAGTCAAACCGACGGCCTGCCATAAAGCCGTTGGCCTACCATAAAGCCATTGGTCTACCCTAAAGCAGGCGGTCTGCCATAAAGCAGTCGGTCTGCTGTAAAGCCGTCGGTCTGCTGTAAAGCTGTCAGTCTGCTGTAAAGCCGTCGGTCTGCCGTAAAGCCGTCGTTCAGCCATAAAGTCGTCTGTCTGCAGTCAAACCCTCGGGCTGCCGTAAAGCCGTTGGCCTACCATAAAGCCATTGGTCTACCCTAAAGCAGGCGGTCTGCCATAAAGCAGTCGGTCTGCTGTAAAGCCGTCAGTCTGCTGTAAAGCCGTCGGTCTGCCGTAAAGCTGTCGCTCTGCCATAAAACCGTCACCTTACAGGAAGAACCAGAACAGAACCGTGAAGCCTCCAGTGTCATTCTTCTGACCAGAGCCATTAGTAGTAGATTCCAGACCACTCATCTCATAAACACGTAAATTAGAATCCCAGGGATTTGGAATATAATATATCAAGCTAGAAACACTACCTAGTGTTGCTTTAATCCTTTATAATAAGGTTAACAGAGGGAATGGAGGTTCTTTTGACCTCTTTACGGGTTTTAGTTGATTTTCAAACCAGATGATGTTTATGACGATGCTTGGATGAGTCTTGGTTGATTTAATCAGCCCTGCATTTTAACAGGAACAGCAGCCACAGCTTGCATCAGTGAACATTAGTGGTCTGTGCTGATCCAAAAAGTTACTGCCTCCGGTTGGCGCTGTGGTTGCTGTCTTGCAGCAACACCTCAAAGAAAGGTCTGATTATGATTATGCAACCAGGATGGCGTGTGTGATGAGTGCCTCTGACTCATCACATTGCTGCAACATGTTAGGATGCTCCACCTTTGTGTTTTTGCTTCATCCTGCAGTAATCCTGCAGCTTTGCTCAGATGGACACCGGTTGCTAAAGGCACAGTAACCCAACCCAAAGAGTCGGGTACCTCTGCAGCTGTTTGTTTAAAGGCTTGTTAATTTGATGAGTTGAAGACTGTTTTCGTTCTCAGTCCTCTGAGTTTTAGCTACTTAAGGTGCAGACAAACTTTACCCTGAGCTGTTTTTCTTCCTGAGCCTCTGTTTTTCTGTGGTATAAAACTACCTGCAGAACCAGAACCACAGATAACTGCTGGTAAATCCTCGAAGGACGTTAACTATAAACAGAGAGGCATGTGGGGCTTTGAAGGTCTGGTCATCTTCTTTAACTGTGCAGGGAAGTGTCCGCAATCCCCCTCTGACCTGCTGGACCGCGGCGGTCAGCAGGCAGGTCTGGACTCGTACCTGAACAAGGCCAACTCCTGGCTTTCAGGAAAGAAAGACGTTGCAGAGCGCCTTCTCAAACACACATCGAAAACTGACGTCAGAGGCTTCTTTGGAGGCCTGGAGAGCAAACTGAGGAGCTCCATAGCTTCCAAGTCTGAGTGAGTGACAGGCGTTCTTTGAGTTAGTTTCATTAAAACGTTAACTTGACCAGAGCATGTTTTGTTTTTTTCCTTCTGATGACAGAGAAGGTCCTGCTGAGATGAAACCCAAGTCCCCAGGTAGAAAGCAACACTTCCTGCTCCTCTGCATTTATTCACTAAAGGTCATTTGTTAACAATAGAAAAACCACTAATGTCTGTTTTGATTTTCTTATCCAGGATCAGAAGGTCTAGAAGAGAAGAGAGGAGAAAAGGTTTACCTGTACACTCACCTGAAGCAGCAACCTATATGGTAAGAAGAACCAGGGCCGTTTCTCAATATGTGTACTGGTGCATTCTCATGTGCTCAAGCATGCTTAGTGTGAGGGATTGCATTCTAGTCAATGAGCAGATGCAATCAACTGGTTTTCCTTAGATAGAAAACTTTGACTGTATGATCTGGTGAACTGTAAAACGCCTTGAGATGACGTGTTGTGAATTGGTGCTATAGAAATAAACTGAATTGAATTGCTCGTGTACTCATAAAAAACATCCTCAACCTCAGCCCTAGTACAGTTCCAATTCACTTGAACAGCAGTCCGAGAACGGATAAAGTCCCCAGATGTTCTCGCCCCTCCCTCTTTACTCAACATGTATCAGAGCAGACTTGTCTGTAATTGAAACTGACAGCTGTCCCAGCATGCACTGCGGCAGGACCAGCTTTTAATGGAGCGCTTACAGAGCTTTAAGTATTAAGTTAAAAGTTCTCTTTTCTTTTGCCGTTGTTAAAAAAAAGTATGTTTTAAGATCATTTGCGGCGAGAACATTTGAGGTCCATTTGCCGATTTAATGGGTTATTTTAAGAAAAATTTCCAAAGTTGAGAGGACCGCAGCAACCAATGGACCTCCGAGGGTAACGGCAGCCAGGGCTCACCGCAGCCCGTCTGCAGTGGCCCTTTGTTTTATTTGGCAAAATGTTAATTTGATTTGTGTTTATCTGACTATGTTAATAATTATTCCCCCACTAAATGAAAAAAGTAAGAATTTATAATTATCTAGAGAATATTAATAACAGGAGGTGAAATGGAGCTCTAGACTAGCTTAGCATGTGGTAACATCACGAGTACACTTCTTTTCCAATTGACCCATATTTATGCTGCGTGCTCCCGTTCTTCCAGAGTCTAGACTTTCCTGTGTTCTTCTCAAGAACAATACATGATGAGGACACGAGTCCAAACTCACATTCTTGTGAATTGAGAAACGGCCCAGGTCTAGGCTACAGGGTTCCTGTGGGGTCTTAAAAAGTCTTACATTTGATATATTAGGTCTTATATTATAAGCAGAGTTTCCTCCACCATATAAAAAGCCTAGCGAGCCACTAGGCTAAGTGATTTGTTTGTTTTAGAAAGGCATTGTTTGAGATCAACATGAGACGTTGGAAAAAGCTCCCAGTCTAGCTAGCTAGCTAGCTACCAAGCCGGTAGTTATTAGCTCGACCCCTAACCAATATTATGTGCACATGGTGTAGGTACCAGATCTGCTCAGGTGATCAGACCTGCTCGGGGTCCTGCCCATTCTTATGACGTCAACATATGCCAACTCCACTCGGACAACCGTTTCTTAAAGATCAAATCTCTTTTGGATTCTCAACATATTATTACCTATATTTGCTAGTGTTTTACATTTCATTGGCGATCTAAAGTAGCCGAAAATAGAAAACAATCATTTTCAGTCTTGAAGGAAAGTACTGCATTCTAAGAGTGAACTTGTTTATTAAGGTGACAAGAAAAGTCTCAGTTTATTTTTATTAAGATCTGAGGCAGGGAGGACAAATAAAACATCTTAATAAATGACTTTCATAGAGATTTTAGACAAATAAAACAGTTATTCTACTTGTAAAAGCGAACAGTTGTTGTTATTACGAATTTGAAAGTAACATAACTTAATATGGCTAACTGACTAAGCTAAAAGAGGCTAACCTGTTAGCGCTACCCAGCTCTCCCCTTTTACTGTATATCGTGGTCTTGCAGTTACTTTGTTCCCCATAAACTGATGTTTTACAGTTTTTTTAATCGGTCAGGTAAGACTTCATTGGTCATTAAACATGTTATAACATGCTCCCGACTCTGTACACTGACGCTGCGTGATGTGGTTATCGTTGTCTGGGCAACACAATGTTTTACATCATGTGGCAACGTTCAGCCAATCATGTAGCTCAGCGTCACTGGCATGCACAGGGCCCGTGCAGATTTGACCACCCGAGCAGATCATGCATCTACACCGGCAATGGTAGTGACTCAAGGCTCCACATGCTTCACTTTGATCTTCTATGGACCGTACACACAGAAAAACATATAGCAACAATAACGTTAGCGTACTTTGTGTACCCGTACAACAGAGGGAAGGTGAGAAGGCATTTTTGGACCTCAGGCAGTAGCAGCAGGAAATCAGTGAAAACAGACCAACAGAGAGACAACCAGAACCAAAAAGGGGCTGCCCGCCGGGCCCCCAACTGGAGCTAAGGAACCACAACAGGAAATTAGAGGACCCTGCTGGGGAAACGGTGCGCCAGAGCTGGGAGAGAGGGCAGCGGCTCGCCAGGGTTAGCTCTGGTAGAGACCGAGAAGCACAGCTGTAGATCTGAGAAGCATGCTGGAGAGAGGCTACAACTGACTGGGGCTAGCAATAGAGGCTAACTGCGGAGGATCGACAAAGCTTTGCGGTAGATCAGATAAGTCCAACAGCCAGACAGAACAAGGAAAGCGGGGTAGAGCCTACGGCTGTCCGGGAGTAGGACAGCAGTTTTGGAGAAGCCAGCCTGGGAGCCAGAGCTAGGAGAGGCAACGGCTGGCTAGAGCTAGCCTCTAGAGGCTAACTGCGGGAGATTGAAGGAGGACAGTTTGGGATCACCGCACCCTATCGGGTTTAGACAGAGCGGGGCATCAGACGGCTGGTGTCTGCGCTGGAGGTAGGATGAAGAAACAGTTCTTCTCCGGAGCTGTATGCGGCTCTTTAGCTCCCCCCATACGACTCCCTGGAGCTTTTTCAAAGTTTATGAAAAAAATTTTTATGTTTATTTTAAAATGGTGTGCAGGAGGTCAAACAAACATTCATTATGTTTCCAAATAATGTAAACATTTGTATAATAAATACATTTAAACAATAAGATGTAAACATTTCTTTGCCATTTTCTTGGCGTAGAGTCCAGAACCATTGCTACAGAGTTATGAGCCATTTGCCTCACCTTTAATCTCCACCGTCCCACAACCACACAACCCCCCCATCAGTCCATTTCATGAACTGGACCAGATCAGAACCTATGCGGGTCTGACCTCCAGAGAACTGAGAGAGCTGCTACGTACAAAAATATGTTTTCCTGAATGATACCAAACATGGAGCATAGATGTGATCTCACCAGGTCCGTCTGCAACTTTAGAAGCAATGTATCACTCTAACCGTTTTCTTGGCCAAGATACTCACAGGTATCAGAACCAGAGAGGTTCTGATATGGTTATAACAATGGTACGTTTCCTCTGACAGGCACACGCTGAGGTTCTGGAACGCTGCATTCTTTGATGCCGTCCATTGTGAGCGGACAAAGAGATCTCCGACCACCAGGTGAGTCCGTGGGTGGGTGAGTGGTTCTGTTGGAGGTCGTTTTGAGGATGCACAGTGATGCGTCTGCCTCTCTGTAAAATCTTTTCCCTTCCTCTTCTTCTTGACCTTTTTTAACCTTTGTTTCCTTGTGCCTTGCTTCCGAGCAGTGGAGCGCAGGACGCAGAGGGAGACAAGAGGTCTGTTCTGTATTTAAGTCCGCTGTTCTAGCAGTGATCATGGTGATAATGGTGTACGGGTAAAAGGGCAGAGAAGCACTAATGCATCAGGCTCAGTGAAGCAAAACATCTTCATTTACTGAACTACTAACATTTTTAACCATTAAATCGCTGCAGGCAGAGCTTATTTTGTAAATGACCAACGCCTGCTAGCATTAGCTTAGCCTCATGGCTCTTGTCGTCCAGTGTGCCTCCATGACTCCGTGGTTTCCTCTGCTTACCCAGAGTCCATCTTCTGGCCATCTACAGCGCCTCTTCTTCTACTGTGAGTCCAGCCTAAACGCTCTCAGCGGAAGGTACTCCTATTTATGGAGCTCCCTTGCTATGAAGACAAACCCACATGACCTTGTCCTCAATTGTAACAGAAAATCGTCGGTGTAGAGGCGACCAAACTAAGGCGGAATGTGTTGGCTTAGCTGTCCTACTAAGCTCTCCACAACCAGTAAGGTCTGTTAGAAGATGCTGGTCTGGGTTTGGGTGGCTAAGCTCCTCCAGGATGAAGGCCACAGTGATCAGCTTTAGTCCAGCCATAAATGGTTCTGTGTTGCTGTGTCTGTTATCCATGAAGAGAAGGCCGCTTGGTTCCTAATGGAGCCATGAAGACCTGTTCCAGACCCTTAATGTTCTACCACTGCAAAAACGACTACATCTTCCACTGAAGTGATGGCTTCTCCCAGTGTCCTGGTCCAGCTCAACCAATCCTGCTTCCCTCCTACCACCCAGTAGGAGGTTCTGTCTGGCCAGTTTAGCGTCTATATGAGGTTCTCCCTTCCAGACCTCCCTGGACTTTACTGAGCTGCAGCTGCTGGTCCAAGTGGTCCCTGATGAGGCGGCTTGGATAAATTGTAGAGGAATCTATAAGACATAACCTGAATGTTGTGAAGTTTTATCTGTGACTGATATCTGACCTTTGAAAGCATGGAAGCTAAAATCTTTCAGGCTCTGAGAAGATCCAAGTTTTCTTCTGCTCTTTGATAATCCCACTAACAGGCAGCAGTGTTCATAGAGCTCAGCAACAGCTGACCAGTTTAGCATCTCCCTTTCTGGTTCCCCACTCAGTTAGACGTCTTCCTGAGCCTAAAGCTGGAGGAAACCATTGGTTCATGTGGTTTATCTGAAAACCCACCAAACAGCAGCTGTAGTTATAATCGTCCTGCAGTTTTTAATCACGAAGAGATGTAAAGACTAATGTTAGCATGTTCTAGATGTCAGGAACTAAGGTTGTCCACTGCATTCTAGTTCTGCTTTGATATTTCTGTGTGTTCTTTGTCTCCCTGCATGCTAACCCCCTCCCTCATTGTGCAGATTCAGTCAGTGTAGGGATGTCTGTATGTGGAACAGTTCTCAGCTCCCCGCATGTTCTCTGCATGCTCCCTCTGTGTTTCTACACATGGGATTACATTGGGATTATTCAATAGAATGAATAATCAATGAAATGTTTGCTTCAAAATTTCTACAAACAGTAAATTGTGGAGACACAAAATAAAACGGAGCATTCAGACCATTTTTATTATGCTTTGGTTTTGCATCAAAGCTGAACCCCCTCAGCCCTGATGAGTCTTTCATGGACGGGAACAGGTCCGACTTAAAGCTGGCAGTGAGGACCGAACTCCTGCTCCGACTCCATACTCCTGGAGCGCCCCCCACAAGGCCTTTGTCTTCTCCAGATCAACAAAACCCATGTGGTCCAGTTCAACCCTGGAGAACCCTGCAGAGAGTGTAGAGCTGGTCCAGAACAAGAACCACTGCCCCTCCTGAAGCAGATGTTCAACCATAAGCCGGATGATGATGTACAAACTGATCAGTAGATACAGCAAGAAAGCAGCAATCAAGCTTTAAAGTCGTAGGGAAGTCATTTTTAAATGTCAAATCATTCTGGCTTAAACATGTATATAAATGTTCTCTTTATCAAACGATATTGTCCCAAAATTTGTCTGTCTGTCTTAAAATCTTTTTTTTCCCCGTCATCTTATGCAGGCCAGTTAATTATATGTCAGCCTGAACACCTAAATTCCGCCAATCATATATCAACAGATATCTGTCAATCAAATTTTTTCGGTCATAGCATCTTGATTCATATGTCGCAGCTAATTAGAGATGGCAAAAGTACTCACTTTCTGTACTTGAGTAAAACTACAGATACTTGTGTTAAAAAATACTCTGGTAAAAGTGGAAGTACTGATTAAACTTCTTTACTCAAGTAAAAGTAACAAAGTACAGGCTTGTAAATTTACTTAAAGTATAAAAGTAAAAGTAGAAACCACTTTTTTCATGCCGTTGCCTACATTTTAAATGGATGTCTGCCAATAGGACTAGATCTCTGTTGTGTTCATTTTCAATCATCTCGTCGTCCATACTACTATGCTAATGCCACCGCCACCAAGCTGCAATGATTTGCTGCGAATGAATACCGCCGAATCTGTCGATTCATCTTGTAGTGGTGCGTCAAATGCAACGTAGATTCCCATCCAATTAGATTGAATTTGGTATTGATGACATGAAAAATAATAACGGTAACTCCATTGAAATGATTCAAAACTAAAGTAACGAGCCAATTTTTTAAAATGTAAGGAGTAGAAAGTACAGATATTTGTGTAAAAATGTAAGGAGTAGAAGTAAAAAGTCGCCATAAAAATAAGTAGTAAAGTAAAGTAAAAATATCAGAAAAATCTACTTGAGTACAGTAACGAAGTATTTGTACTTCGTTACTTCCTATCTCTGCAGCTAATAAACGCAACGTTTGAGTAAGAAATAAGAATAATTTCCTTTCCCAATGACTTCCGTCCCAGTGTTCACGGGGATGGACGTCTGTGTCTTCAGCAGGCGTAGAGCTAACAGAACTGGCAGCGTTGCGAGGCAAGGGCTCAAACATGTACGGCTGTAAGCCTTCTACACCAAACCAAGCTTCTGCCGCCCTGGCGTCTTCTTCCACAACATCTTCGTCCCCCTTTCCTCCTCTCAATAAAAAATGTATGAAAGAGGAGACTCATCCACGACCTCCGACACTAAACTCTCCTCCTCTTGCATGTTTCCGCTGTCCATAGCGTTCCTTAAAAGTGTCGTTTCTAAGTCACCAATTTAGTGCTACTTGGTCCCAATGGAATTTCCCATTGGGAACCTACTAGCACTAAGTTGCTAACTGGTTAGCAAGATGCTTCCGACAAACCGGCCACAACCAAACTTGCTTGCGAACCTTCCGCCACAATAATCCCGCCCCCTTGATAAACGACCAATCACATTCACTTTATTCACTCGTGTAAAGTCGTGCACAACTCGGGAGAATTCGGAAATGCAATGATTGGAACAGCTGCTTCCTTACGACTTTAAATCTGGGTGTAGTGATGGACTCAGACCTGAACCTTCAGAGGCTCATAAAGACAGGAACAAAGTGCCCAGTTCTAAAGTCCTTCCTCTGGCGCCCCCTGTATCTCAGAGAATAGACTTTAATATCCTTCTGTTAGTCTAGAAATCACTGAATGGCTTCGCTCCAAAATATATTACAGACCGGTTGGCAGTGAATCGACAGCCAGACCTCTCCGGTCTACTGGATCAGAACCAGAACCAGACATGGAGAAGCAGCTTTTAGTTGTTCTGCTCCAATAATCTGGAATAAACTCCTAGAAAGCTGTGAAACCTCTGAAGCTCTCAGTTCCTTTTAATCCAGATTAGAAAGGTTTTTGTTTTGAGGCCAGAATCCTCCTCAGAAACGCTGAATCCTACGTCTGTTCCATTGATCGTCTTCAGTGCTTCTGTAATAGTTGCTCAGAGATGCTTCAGGGGATGAAAACTTTTCCCGCTGCTGGTTTTATTGTCTTCTTCTGTCTGCTTGTAATGAAAAGCAATGATTCTCAGTGAGGGAATCATGTGCTGCTTTGCTGCTGATGGCTGATTCATTTCATATCTGGCTAACGTTCAGCGTTCAGAGTTTCAAAACATCCTGCAGCTTTTATGGTTTTAAACCACACAGGCAGCCCTGACATTTCTGAGCTACAGGCTGCTTTGTCACCCAGCCCTGACCCGTTACTGTGGCAACGATTAGAAAGGACCAATCAGAACTCAAAGCTCTGTCTGTACAGGGAGAAGTGGTGTCACATGACCCAGGAGGAGAGAGACGACAGCTACAAGATCGATGAGAACATCGCCTTCGGGCAGCTGGGGTAAGGAAGCCACCTGGGATGGTTTAAAGCCAGATCAGAGGGGGATGGAAATTAAAAGCTCACATGTCACGGAGGTTCAATAAATAAAAGGAGCAAATTAATAGGATAGATAAACAGTTCATAAAAAGTAATTTTGTAACTTCTACTTGGTACTTTTGGCTCATGCCAAAAACCCAAATTCAACCTTTTATTTTCTTTCTTTGACCAGCAATATAAATTAAAATGTCTTAGTATTATCATTATTATTGTTGTTAAACTTTGATTAAACAAGAAAAAGTCACCATTCGGATTGACAGGCCCTTTTATAAAGGAGACCTGGCAAAATAAGATATAATAAACTAGATAATAACCAGTTACAAACATTACATGTTAAACTATATAAAGATTGAATTTTTAAAGACTGTTTAAAAAAAGAAAACAGTTTGTAGAAAAGGTACATCAGATGGAATAAAAAAACCTGATAATTTTAGGAAATCATCTGAAGTAACGAGCAGCTTCATCACAATGAATTTATTGTGTTTGTTTTTCCCAGGAGAACCAAAGTAGACAATTTCTGTAACTAGCTATTTCCTATAAAGCAATCAATTCACTTTGACCAATAGGATTAGTTTCGTGCTCATTTACAATCGATTTAAATTCTCCCACTGTTATCAAGTCTCCCAATGTAGTCAAGTTCAGATTCTTTTGTAGATTATTCCAAGGGAAGGTGAAGCTTGTCTAAAAGCTGTCTCACCCAGTTCTGTTCTGACCCAGGAACTTCCATCTGAAGGGTTCACAGGAACACAAGCCACACTGCACTTTGTTTTTACACCTATAATACAGAGGTTAGGTGGAAGGAACCCAATAATACATTTATAAACAAAAGTGAACCAGTGTGTGAGTCTAAGGACATGCAGAGATGGATAATTGTGCTCTCTTCGTCCTCTGGCATGGGAGCTGCCTTGGAGCTCGTCTGCCTGGCTGTGTGTTTCCTGGACGGGGCCGCCTTTTACAGCTGCTTTTTGTATCTCTGCTTCTGTCTCCTTGAACCCCAGTCGGCCTCGGCAGATGGCCGCTCACACTGAGCCTGGTTCTGCTGGAGGTTTCTTCCTGTTAAAAGGGAGTTTTTCCTCTCCACTGTCGCTACAAGCATGCTTAGTGTGGGGGATTGTATTTGAGTCAATGAGTCAATGCAATCAACTGGTTTTCCTTAGATAGAAAACTTTGTATCAATTTGACTGTATGATCTGGTTGAACTGTAAAGTGCCTTAAGATGACATGTGTTGTGAATTTGGCGCTATATAAATAAACTGAATTGAATTGAATTGAATAACTGGCAGCTGCAAACAGGTTACAATGGTGAACTCCATTTCCACAGCCACTAATAAAGCGCAGGGCAGGATGGTACACCCTATCCAATTTAAGGTGTTAGGATGCCACATTCATAAAAACCAGACAACCATGATCCAACACCGGTATCAGTAAACAGTAGATGACTGCGTCATCTGCATAAAAGAGTAGATGACTGCATAATTTGCATGAAATGGTAGATGACTGAGTCACTTGCTTAAGGTAGTAGATGACTGCGTCATCTGCATAAAAGGGTAGGCGACTGAGTCACATGCTTAAGATAGTAGATGACTGCGTCATCTACATAAAAGGGTAGGCGACTGAGTAACCTGCTTAAGATAGTAGATGACTGCGTCATCTGCATAAAAGGGTAGGCGACTGAGTCACCTGCTTAAGATAGTAGATGACTGCGTCATCTACATAAAAGGGTAGGCGACTGAGTCACCTGCTTAAGATAGTAGATGACTGCATCATTTGCATAAAAGGGTAGGCGAATGAGTCACCTGCTTAAGATAGCAGACAAAATCATTTGCATAAAAGGGTAGGCGACTGAGTCACCTGCTTAAGATAGTAGACAAAATAATTTATATAAAAGGGTAGGCGACTGAGTCAAATGCTTAAGATATTAGACTGCATCATTTGCAAAAAAGGGTAGGCGACTGAGTCACCTGGTTAAGATAGTAGATGACTGCATCATTTGCATAAAAGGGTAGGCGACTGAGTCACCTGCTTAAGATAGTGGATGACTGCAATATTTGCATAAAAGGGTAGGCGACTGAGTCACCTGCTTAAGATAGTAGTCTGCATCATTTGCATAAAAGGGTAGGCGAATGAGTCACCTGCTTAACATAGTAGACAAAATCATTTGCATAAAAGGGTAGGCGACTGAGTCACATGCTTAAGATAGTAGACTGCATCATTTGCATAAAAGGGTAGGCGAATGAGTCACCTGCTTAAGATAGTAGACAAAACCATTTGCATAAAAGGGTAGGCGACTGAGTCACCTGCTTAAGATAGTAGACTGCATCATTTGCATAAAAGGGTAGGCGACTGAGTCACCTGCTTAAGATAGTAGACTGCATCATTTGCATAAAAGGGTAGGCGACTGAGTCACCTGCTTAAGATAGTGGATGACTGCAATATTTGCATAAAAGGGTAGGCGACTGAGTCACCTGCTTAAGATAGTAGTCTGCATCATTTGCATAAAAGGGTAGGCGAATGAGTCACCTGCTTAAGATAGTAGACAAAATCATTTGCATAAAAGGGTAGGCGACTGAGTCACATGCTTAAGATAGTAGACTGCATCATTTGCATAAAAGGGTAGGCGACTGAGTCACCTGCTTAAGATAGTAGATGACTGCATCATTTGCATAAAAGGGTAGGCGACTGAGTCACCTGCTTAAGATAGTAGATGACTGCATCATTTGCATAAAAGGGTAGGCGACTGAGTCACCTGCTTAAGATAGTAGACTGCATCATTTGCATAAAAGGGTAGGCGACTGAGTCACCTGCTTAAGATAGTAGACTGCATCATTTGCATAAAAGGGTAGGCGACTGAGTCACCTGCTTAAGATAGTAGATGACTGCATCATTTGCATAAAAGGGTAGGCGACTGAGTCACCTGCTTAAGATAGTGGATGACTGCATCATTTGCATAAAAGGGTAGGCGACTGAGTCACCTGCTTAAGATAGTAGTCTGCATCATTTGCATAAAAGGGTAGGCGAATGAGTCACCTGCTTAAGATAGTAGACAAAATCATTTGCATAAAAGGGTAGGCGACTGAGTCACCTGCTTAAGATAGTAGACTGCATCATTTGCATAAAAGGGTAGGCGACTGAGTCACCTGCTTAAGATAGTAGACTGCATCATTTGCATAAAAGGGTAGGCGACTGAGTCACCTGCTTAAGATAGTAGATGACTGCATCATTTGCATAAAAGGGTAGGCGACTGAGTCACCTGCTTAAGATAGTAGACTGCATCATTTGCATAAAAGGGTAGGCGACTGAGTCACCTGCTTAAGATAGTAGACTGCATCATTTGCATAAAAGGGTAGGCGACTGAGTCACCTGCTTAAGATAGTAGATGACTGCATCATTTGCATAAAAGGGTAGGCGACTGAGTCACCTGCTTAAGATAGTAGACAAAATCATTTGCATAAAAGGGTAGGCGACTGAGTCACCTGCTTAAGATAGTGGATGACTGCATCATTTGCATAAAAGGGTAGGCGACTGAGTCACCTGCTTAAGATAGTAGACTGCATCATTTGCATAAAAGGGTAGGCGACTGAGTCAACTGCTTAAGATAGTAGACTGCATCATTTGCATAAAAGGGTAGGCGACTGAGTCACCTGCTTAAGATAGTAGATGACTGCATCATTTGCATAAAAGGGTAGGCGACTGAGTCACCTGCTTAAGATAGTAGATGACTGCATCATTTGCATAAAAGGGTAGGCGACTGAGTCACCTGCTTAAGATAGTAGTCTGCATCATTTGCATAAAAGGGTAGGCGACTGAGTCACCTGCTTAAGATAGTAGACAAAATCATTTGCATAAAAGGGTAGGCGACTGAGTCACCTGCTTAAGATAGTAGACTGCATCATTTGCATAAAAGGGTAGGCGACTGAGTCACCTGCTTAAGATAGTAGATGACTGCATCATTTGCATAAAAGGGTAGGCGACTGGGTCACCTGCTTAAGATAGTAGACTGCATCATTTGCATAAAAGGGTAGGCGACTGAGTCACCTGCTTAAGATAGTAGACAAAATCATTTGCATAAAAGGGTAGGCGACTGAGTCACATGCTTAAGATAGACAAAATCATTTGCATAAAAGGGTAGGCGACTGAGTCACCTGCTTAAGATAGTTGACTGCATCATTTGCATAAAAGGGTAGGCGACTGAGTCACCTGCTTAAGATAGTAGACTGCATCATTTGCATAAAAGGGTAGGCGACTGAGTCACCTGCTTAAGATAGTAGATGACTGCATCATTTGCATAAAAGGGTAGGCGACTGGGTCACCTGCTTAAGATAGTAGACTGCATCATTTGCATAAAAGGGTAGGCGACTGAGTCACCTGCTTAAGATAGTAGACTGCATCATTTGCATAAAAGGGTAGGCGACTGAGTCACCTGCTTAAGATAGTAGTCAAAATCATTTGCATAAAAGGGTAGGCGACTGAGTCACCTGCTTAAGATAGTAGACTGCATCATTTGCATAAAAGGGTAGGCGACTGAGTCACCTGCTTAAGATAGTAGATGACTGCATCATTTGCATAAAAGGGTAGGCGACTGAGTCACCTGCTTAAGATAGTAGATGACTGCATCATTTGCATAAAAGGTTAGGCGTCTGAGTAACCTGCTTAAACCTACAGTGTGTAACTTTTAGCGGCATCTAGCGGTCAGACTGCAGACTGCAGCAACATGAACATCTCCCCCCCACCGCTTCTCCCCCCCAACAGTACGGCGAGCGTTACGGGACAAAATGTCTTCCACGACGTCCGCATCACCTACCTTCTCAAGTGATGAGGTTTGTTTACATAGATAATTTTACAAAAAAGTATATGCACCACCTTTCATCAAATCACGAAACCACGCCCACATTCTAAAGTGACAGCCGGAAGTCCCGCCTTAATTAATATAAAATTAATATTAAATTCAAATTAATTTGATATAAAATTAATATTAAATTAATATAAAATTGATAAAAAATTAATATAAAATTAATATAAAAAAAAATTTGAATTAAAAAAATAATTAAAAAATTTATAAAAAAATAAATAAAAAAATGCATATAAAAATTAACTATGTTATTTTAATAACGGTTATGATGATTAAATGATTATTTTTAATTATTTGTATTGATTTCTTATATAATCACTGTTAGCACTCCGTAGACTGCATCATTTGCATAAAAGGGTAGGCGACTGAGTCACCTGCTTAAGATAGTAGACTGCATCATTTGCATAAAAGGGTAGGCGACTGAGTCACCTGCTTAAGATAGTAGACTGCATCATTTGCATAAAAGGGTAGGCGACTGAGTCACCTGCTTAAGATAGTAGACTGCATCATTTGCATAAAAGGGTAGGCC
>NW_024038085.1:0-90845 GCF_016077235.1 Cyprinodon tularosa
AGTCTCCTCCTATGTAGAATATAGATGTTGACCAACATTTTTCTGGAGTGTACGGGCAACTTCTGGATTTATTGACAAAAGCCCCTTCGTAAAGTTAAAATATAAGAGCTGAAGTGTGCCCTACAGAAACAACAACCTTAGTACCGTAAATAAAACCCATAAAGAAGGCTGACAATTTTAATTGGTGCACATTCTGACTAAGTGCAAAAAAGTCATTCACTGATGTGGATTTTCTTAATTAGGCTTTGGCAGTCATGGTGAAATCTGTAATTTGAGACCATAGGAATAAGGCCAAATATCTACCTTTGGGTCGGAACTACTGTAATCAGGCACCCTTGCAGGGAATCCTGAATGGTCAGGCCACCCATATGAATTTCAAAGAGATGTATTTGACCTTTACTCCAAAGAGTGAAAAAGAGGAGAAAAGATTAAACATTCCAACAAGAAAAACCATCCAGAGGACTTATTAAACTTTATGATATGGGATTCTTTTTAAAAAAAAAAAAATGCAGTTTAGAGAAACTGCAATTGTTTTATTATTTGAAATATTAATTAGTCATTCAGTCAATGAATGACAGTTTCCATATATCTTATCTAGTTCCTGCACAAATGGGAAAAAGCATAAATTAAGGTGTATCAACATGAGTTCTCCTCTGTATGTCTTCTTGTAGCTTTCGTCTCTTTGATGAGAAGAAGGATGTGCTGATTCTGCTGTTTTTGGAGGATATCCCTCCTCATCATCTCTCTCCATTTTACCGAATGAGGAAGCTGGTGAAGGAACGTACCTACCTTAGCTGGCCTCAGGCTGCACAACACCCAGGGGTTTTCTGGCAGAACGTCAGGAGAGCACTGCCGGCAGGAGATGCTGTCACTGAGAACCCACAGACCTGCTGACTGGACCAGAAGGACACGGGGATATCTAACAGAGCTGTAAAAAAGCTTAAAGGTATAGTGGAGGATGTTCTTTTTCCAGAAGGATCGTCAAAATAAGTGGTCCTAATAACTGTCAATCATTTTAGTAATATATTTACATAAGGCTGCCCTATGTGCTCGTACCCACTTTCACTTATCAGTGGTGAGTCTGACATAGTGGAAAAACTGCAAATTCTTTTTTGGAAAGTAAGCTTGTATTAGTGATGCAAACAGCAGCTTTTAAACAGAGTGTGCTCGAGGAGAAATGGGCTCATGCATGCTCTGGCACAGTTTTGTGTATGTGCATTTCGTTTTGAAAGTGGAGAGGGTGGGTCTTTTAAAAAATTCACGAAAATCCTCCACTATACCTTAAAAGAGAACTATAAAGAATAGAAGAACTTACATGCATATAGACAAAAAATGTCTTTATGACATCTTTTCTAGGTTTCCTTTCCTTAGTTTTCCTTTGTTTCCCAAGATCATCTGCACTAACCACTAATTTTGATTCTAACAGGTCCGATAAATGTAGTGCTGATGTGCTAAAAATCTGATTGCTGTAAATGTGTTTTTTTACATCCAGTTTCTCCCGTCTTAGACAGTTTTAGGCCATGTATGATTGTTATCCAATTTCAGGTGCATAGGCTCTTGAATATTTAATTTTCTCAAAAATGTTCCATCATTCCTATGGTTTAGTGGTAAAAGACTGGCTGTAATCTAAGGGGATCTGTTTTAAATCCTGCTAGCATCAGAAAGGATATCTAGTGGAAAAATTGTTCCAAATTTGTAACAAATCATAATAACTTGCTTGGAGCGACTTAAAAAGGAGGAGATTAAAGGTCACAAATGATCCTTTTCAGCCATCAGATATAAATAAAGATGTAAGAGAGTTTATACTTATATTGTTCGAAATCTGGAGTTTTTATTCACTTTTTTACTTCCAAGGTTTATTTTAAAACCAATTTATACACGTTAAAAAGAAATTAAGAAAACTTTTACTGTAAAACACCAATTAGTTTATTTAAAGGATTATCATGAGTAGAGTTGGCTAAGTTAAGAATATCCTGATTTGGATAACATGGGTTTATTAATCATTTTAATTTAAGAGCAGTGTTACAACATATAAGATGTTCCACTATATAAGAATAGAATAGAACAGAATTCAACTTTATTGTCACCACACTGTCACAAGTACAAAGCAACAAAAATGAACTCTCTGCATTTAACCCATCGCCTTGGAGAGCAGTTGGCTGCCATTGTGCCAGAGTGGCAGACTGTTAAAACTCAAAACCTCTGGAGTCCAAGTGCAATGCCCTAACCACTAGACTGACACTTCCCTAATATCGGCTTGCCTACATGGGACTCGAGCCCTGACCCTGAGATTAAAAGTTCTCATGCTCTACTAACTGAGTTAACCAGGCTCAAAACTCATTGGTTTGTACTTGTGATCTACAAACTGACCTCATTCAGTGTGTCTATTTAAGATTAAATGACATGCTGCACTATAATAGAATATATTGCTTAGGGTGTATTGCTTGGACAGCACATTGCAATTGGTAAATCTGTCTTTTAATAGAATTTGTTTTTTACCTTGTCTGACCTTATCCAGCTTTTTTCTGTTTGATGAGCAAAGAATAAATTAATTCCTAAGTTTTTGGAGGAGATCTTTCATCACCTGTCTCCATTTTACCCCATGAGGAAGCTGAAGAGGAAATGTACCTACCTGAACGGACACATGGTTTTCCAACCCACGGGGTATTTTGGGCATAGAACCCATAGTTTCCGATGGGAAACGAAAATTATCACAGAACTTAATTTTTAAAAAAAATTCGAAGAGGAAAATCTTTAGAAAAAAAATTTAAATTTTAATTAAATTATACTGTAACAATTTTGGTTTTTGAAGATACATTAACTGGCAATTGGGATTTTTCCCCCTTAGAGTGCCTCACTATCACAAAACGGGAAAGACCAAAAAATTTGTATTTTATGTTTTTTTAAATACAGTTTATTACGAATAAAAAAGTAGCATTTAAAAGTTGTTTTTTTTATTTTAATAGAATTAAAAATTTTTTTTTAAATTTTTTAAAATTGTGTAAGAATTGCTGGATCAGGATATTCAAAAACCCCCAAATTACTGAAGCATTTAATTTTGTTATTTACCTTTTCTGGGATACGGTACATACAATATTTTGGAATTTGTCATTTTAATTTTTCATTTAATTAAAATTTCCCTTTTGCAAAAAGGGTTTTTACACTTACTTTTCATTGACCACTATTACTGTAAAAAATATATTTATTTTTAATCTGATGTGCTATTCTAATATCAAATGTTTTTTTTTTATATGAAATTGGAAAAATTTTTCTACTTAGCAAAATAAAGACTTGAAAACATTTATTGTGTTTTTTTTAAAATTTGGTTTCAGCTATTTTTTAGTTTTTAAAATCAATAAAAGATTTACTTACTGAAAGCCATAGTTACATTGGGGTTACTCTTTCCCAAAATCAAATATAAAAAAGTGATTAAAATTTCCAGACAAACTAAAAAAATTTGTTTAAAAACTTTAATGTTTAAAATCGTTTTTTGGGGTCAGTTAAGAGTGCAACATATACTGAAAGTTTCGAATCAGTTTTGACTACTTTACTTTGAAATTAAATAAATAAAAAGTATTCCAATTAGCAATAATTCAATAAAATTTCATAATTTTTGCTTACAACAAGGCCAATAGAAGCGTTTCCCAATTTTTTTTTTTATTGAACACACAAATTTGGTAAAAACAGTCAGAAATTTCTGTAAATAAAGACATTATTTATGATTTTGCATTACTGGAATGAGTCCAATCTCCACAGTTCTGGCATATTTTATGAATTCCTTCAATGCTGGTTTTGGTATCTCCTCAATCTCTGTTTAAATAACAAAAATTAAGAAAACCATTTTGTTATGATTTATGCAAAGAAAAAACTACACAGAAATTTTACAAGACATCCCTGGCACTTGCAGAATCATACATTTATTAAACATGCAAGTCCTCCTCCTGGTTGCTTTGTATTCTGTCCATATCGGCAGTGTAGGGTTGCTTTCATGCAGGTAATGAAGCTTAAAGGGGAACACCTTTTTTTTTTTTTTTTTTTTTTTTTTTTTTTTTTTTTTTTTTTTTTTTTTTTACGCTGGCCCCTTGATTTTATGTTATTACATAGTTTACTCACCCATATGATTTTTGTGTCATTGAAGGCTGAAGATTTTCCCGTTGGAAAACCCTAGGGTCAAAACGATTTGAAGGCACGGAAGGGGGACATACCAGTCCGCTTTGTTTTAAAAAATTTATAAATATAAAAAAAAACAGGGATGTCTGGGGGATAGTGATTCGTCTACATATTATGAATGCTGGCGTACCATAAGATAAATTATAGCAGTTTGTTGTCCCTTTAACCCTTGTCCATAGGAAAGCTTTTCCCTTTGGATATAACAAACCGAATATCTTCAGAACAGCTCAAATGACAAAAAACTTAATGAGTGAGTAGAACATGATTAATAACATAAAATAAAGGGTCCCAATGAAAAAAAAAAAAAAAAAAAACTTGTTCCCCTTTAAGTCATCATTTTTTACTTAAAAAAGGGTTTTTAAACTTATTTTTAAAATCCCTATTTTTTGTTTACTGAAAACCCTTTGTGTTGCTGGAATCATTTGTAATTTTTTTAGCATTTTTTTTTTACAGGGGGAGTTGGGAAAAATGTTTTCTTTGATTTAAAAGGGCTCTTAATTTTTTTTAGGCAGCATATCACAAGTCTGGAGCCTTTTTGGGGACAGGGTGACAAGGACGTGATGCATTTCCTGTAGGGTTTGGGCACAACCACATAAGACATAAAGTTATAAGAAACGGGGGTTATCGAGAGGAAGAAAAGAAAAACTAACCCAGCTAGAGGTGTCACGCAAAATAACATTCCCCATTTTTTATATTTAATTTTATCAATTTTAAAAACCACAATTGATGGACCAAAAATTTGTAAAGTAACACTCCCTTAAAATTTTTTTTTGGTTTTTACAGGAAAAAAAATTAGGGGCCCAGATTAAGAAAACGCAGCTTCCCTTTTTTTGGGTTTTTAAAGAAGGACCTCAGTTTAGACCTTCGAATACAATCGATATCAACTGTAATACTGGCAAGATTTTTTTTCTTTATCTAAGTTAGACTTAAAAATTTTATTAGACAACTTTTATCTTTTTCCCTTTTTTGTCTTTTTTGAAACACACAGTATACATAACAAAGGGGGTGTAGGGGGACACGGTGCTTACATGATCATTTAATAGATGGATATTTATATTTATATATTATTGTTTTGCCTAGTTGTGAAATGTAGAGAAACGGGTTATTGCTGTTGTAGTTTTCATTTAGCGTCTGGTTGCAGCAGGATGAGGTAGCGCCCCTTTTATTACAAACATGTGTGAAATTTTTTTTTCACTAAAGGAGCTGCTCAGCTCCCTGCATCGGTGCAGGGGGTGAGAGGTTTTTTCCCGGGGAGGGTTAGGGTTGGGTCCTCTCTGCCACTTCCTCCACTGAGCCCCGAGTGCAGGGGAGGACAGAAGCACCCTTTCTTAGTAGTTTGTTTATCTCATTCTGCCCCACCTGTGCCCCCATGGGGCAAAAAGAAAACGCGTAGAAAGGGCGATGCCACCAAGGTCATAGAAGTTTTAAAGCAGGGCCTGTCACTGCAAAGGACCCAGCCCTTTAGGGGGTGGAGGGGCTCGGACCCCCTTAAAGGAAAGTACCCCCAAAACATGTTTACCCCTTCTTTTTCTCTCACCCCCATCTGAACAACACCTGGAGTACTTTTTTGAATCTAAATGATCGGGAAATTTGGGGGAGGCTTTTTGTGTCTGCTGACATTCAAATAATGGAGGTTTATGGTGCCCAGACCAGGGGCTCTCTAGGTTTAAGAGAAAAAGGGGGGCTTACCCCTAAAATAATGGGGCCGGTGCGCGCGCCGAATTTTTTCATGCCAACCTGCTAAGGCGTTGTCTAAGAAAAGGGGTGTAACTTTTTTTTTGAAAGTTGGGGGCGGCTCATAAGGAAAGGGAGCTACCTGCGCGCGCCTTTTTTTTTTTTGTTGGAAAGGTAAAGCCAAAAAAATGCGAATAACATTTATCAATTTAATGTTTACAGTTAAAAAACATAACTGTTACAAATTCACTTATATATTTGTGCAAAAATATCACTAAACAAAAACAGACGTAAAATAAAAAAAAATCAAATAAATAATAAATTTTGAGAACATTTATTGACAGTCAATTTTGGGTCCTTTTTAAAAAATTAATTTACTTTTAAACCGGGACTGGACAAGATCTTAGGGCCCTTAAGCAAATATGATTAAGCAACTCCGTCTTTCTGTAAGAACATCCACTAGCAGGGTACCCGGGGGGGTTTTACCTTTGGGAAAATATAGGCATTGCCCGGGGGCCCCAAGTTCTGGGGCCCCATAAAACCTTTTTCCATGTAGGGTTTAAATACAACAAATCCTTATTTGTGCACATTAATTATTTTTTTTGATAAAAATCCTTTGCAAAAAACCCATCAGAACGCTGAAAAATAGAGGGGAAAAAGGAAAAAGAAAGGGGGGCAAAACCTAGAACAAAAAATGGATTCTATTCTATTAACTTTTCTCTATCTGAGAATGGGTCTTTTTAGGGGTTTACTTCTCGGGGGGGCCCCCTGCCTGTCTTTGCCTAGGGCCCCAAATTTCCTAAATCCCCCCTTGGGGTTTCAATACTGATTTGATAGAATGGGGGGAGAGCGGACTAGTTCAACCACCATTTTCTTTAAAAACCTTACCCCTCAGGGGATCAGGGGTGCTGGTGCATTTTCCCACAGGTTTTGGGGTAGAGGTGGGATCACCCTGGACGGTCCCAGTCTGTCGCAGTAGTTCAACCAGCTTAAAAAGAAAGGTTCAGATTTATTTTTGCACTTTTCTAAGGAACTTTCTAACTCCCCTTTAAACGAAATTCCCAAAGCCAAAATTTTTTAAAGCTTTTTTTTTGACCCCCTGCAGGGACGTCACAAACCAAATTTCCTTACCTTCCCTAAATTTCAAAAAGCGCTTGCCATGAGTTGTCAAATTAACACGCTAAAAACTTAAATTTCGTGGACAAAAAAAAAAAAGGGGGGCCGGTTTCTACTGTGGCAACACTACAAAAAAAAAGTTTTAAATAAAGGGTAAAAAAAAAAAAAAAAAAATTTTTTTTTAACCCAAAAAAACCCCGGAAAAAGAGGGGAAATTTAATATTCGGGAAAAAAAAGTGAAAAAAAACGCCATCCTTAAAAACGCAAAAAAAACAACCCTCTAAAAACGGGAAAATTTTTAATAAAAGGCCCGTTTTTATGTGGGAAAATTTTTTCGTGTGTTTTTATAATTCTATAATTGGGGGCTGCGCTGTTTTCTATGGCAACGTACTGTTGGGAGTTTGAACCTGCGGGGGCCTTTTAAACCCCCCCGACCGCCCGCCCGTTGGGGAAGAAAACCCACCCCACCCCTTCCCCCAAAATTTAAAAAAGTTTTGGGGGGTTGGGGGGGGGGGGGGGGGAAAAAAAAAAATTTTTTTTTTTTTTTTTTTTTGGGGGTGGCGGGGAGTTTTTTTTTTTTTTTTTTCGGGAAAGGGTTTTTTTTTAAAAAAAAAACAAAAAGAAAAATAGGGGGGGTTTCCCCACCATCCTTTAAGGGGAAATTACGCCTATGGTTCAATTAAATTGTTTCTTTTGGGTTTTATTCGGTCCTTTACTGCATTTTTTGGGGAAAAATGAGGAAAAAAAAAAAAAAAAAAAAATTAAAATAAAAAAAATTATGGGGGGAAAGCCCAAAAAAGGGGGGGGAAGCCATTTAAAAATCTAACCTTTTGCCCCCGAAAAATAAAAAGCCAAAAAAAAGGGCAAATTCCCAACCCCCCAATTTCCAATTCCCGGGGGGTTTTATCCAAAATTTTCCCCCGAAAAAAGGGATTTAAAATTTTTAACCAACCCGTTTTATAGGGTTTTTAAAGCCACCCTGGAAAAATTCTAAAAAGGGGGTTTTCCCCCCCCGGGCCCAAAAGGGGTTTTCGGAAATTAAATGGGGGGGGGGGGGGGGGGTTTGCAAGTGTTGTACGTTTGGGGCCCCCCCAAAATTTGGAAAGTTAAAATTGTTTGGGGGACAGCGTCTAGGGTTTTTATTGGGGGGAAAGGGGGGGGGGGGGGGGGGAAAAATTAGATGGGTGTTTTAAAACAAAAAATTTTTTGGGCCCCAAAAAAAGGCCCCCGGTTTTTTTTTTTTTTAACAAAAAATCGCCGGATTTTCTTTTTATTTTAAAATTAAAAAAAAAAAATTTTTAAAATTTAAAATTTAAAATTTATTCAAAAATTTTTTCACATAATTTTTCAAACTTAAATTTTGTTTTTTTTTTTCAATTTTCCCAAATTTTTGAAAAAGGACCCGGGGAATTTAAAGGGGATAAAATTTCAAATGTTTTGAAAAAAAGGGGTTTATTCAAACCCCTTTAAAAAAAAAAAGGGTTCTAAAAAAATTTCAATCCCCTGAACCTTTTGCCCCCGGGGTTAGGGGGCGGCAATTCCTCCGGGGATCCTTTTCAACCCCCACTTGCGTCACTTTCTTGGATCCCAACCACCAGCAACCAATTTTATCCGGCCACGTCCAAAAAAATACCCAAAAACACCGCCCAAAGGGGGTTAGAGTTTTTCATCCAAAACCCCCCCCTTTTCCCTAAAAAAAAAAAAATTCACCCCATTCCCAAAAACCCCAAAAAGCCCTAAAAAAAATTCCCAAAAAATACCCCCCTTTGCCACCCGGGGAAAGCCCCCCACCCTTTTGGGTGGCTTCGTTTTTAAGCCCCTTTTCCGTTTAAAAAACACGGCAGCGGGAAAAAATAAAAAGGGGGAAAAAAAAATCAAACCAAAACCTAAAAAGGAAAAAAAAAACTTTTAAAAAAACCTTCCATACCCCCTCTTTTTTTAACACGGCCTTCTGAATGGGCCCCACAAAAGGAGGGGGAAAACCCAAAAAGAAAAAAATAGAAATTTCCCTTTTTTCCCTAAAACATTTTTAAATTTCCCCCGGCAACCAAATTTTCCATTTTAACCAATGTTTTTAAACACAAAAAAGCCCTTTTAAAAAACCGACAGGTAAAGGCAAAGCACTCTTTACCTTCCGGGCTACCCGGTTTCCAGGGCAAAATCGAAAAATTTAAAATAAATTTTTTTATTCGTTTGGGGCCAGATATCGCGTGGGGTTTTCCCCAAAAACCCCCCTTTTTTCCCAAACCCCCGAAAAAAAAGAAATTTACTGTCTAACCGCCCCCCCGATTTTTTAAAGTTAAAAACCCCCCTGGGGTAAAAAAGGGGCCCCGGTCTTTATTAAAAAAATTTTTTTTTTTTTTTTTCAAACCCTTAAAGGCCCCTAAAATTATTTTAAAATTTTTTAAAAAAAAATTTTTAAAAAAATGTTTTTTCAATTTCGTCAAATTTTTCCCGGGGAAAAAAAGGGGTTTTCTAAAAATTCTTTTTTTTGGGGTTTTTTTCCTACAAAATCAGGGCCCCCCCTTAAATTTATAAACAAAAAAACCCCCTTTTGGAATTTAAAAAAAAATTTAAATACTTTAAAAACTTAAATTTGGGGTTTTTTTTTAAACCCGGGCGGGGGTTTTTTTTTGACTTTTTTAAAAAACCCCATCTACTTCAGTTTTTTCCAAAATTAAATATTTTTTAAAAATTTTTTTAAAGGGGGGGGGGGGGGGGGGGGGGGTTAACCCCCAAAAAAAAACTTTTATTTTGGGTTTTTAAAACGTTTTGAAATTTTTTTTAATCCCCCCATAAATTAAATTAAGATAGAAAATCGGTTAAAATAACCAATGTTTATCCAAATTTTTTTAAAAATGTTTAAATTTTTTTTTTTTAAATTTTAAATAAAATTTTTTAATTTTTAAAAAAAAAACCCAAAAAAAAAAATTTAAACCTTAGCTTTCTTTTTTCTTTTGGGGTTTTAATTAACCCCGGACCTTTTGAAACCCCAATGACCAACTTCCAGGCATTCCAAAAAACCCTTTTTTTAAAACCTCAGACTATTTTTTAAAATTTTCCCTTTTTAAAAATTTAATTTGGGATTTACAACAAAATTTTAAAAATGCTTTTTTTTTTTAAAACGCTCTAAAAAAGCTCGCATAAAATTTTTTGGAATTTTAAAAAAAATAATTCGTAAAAAAAAGGGGTATACACCCACTTTTTACTACCAGTAAAAAAACCCCCCAACCCAAAGGATTGAAGCTCCAACAGATTTTGTTTTAAACCCCCTAGAACCAGGGGGGAAGGGGGAACACTGCCTAAGAGAGTCCACGTCAATTTCTGACAATTTACGGGAGTTTTCGGCGAAGCCTGCAAATTGTCGTAAACTGCCGCTAACCTGAAGTTCCACGACAATCTACAGTGCCGCATATTGACGAAAATCCCACTTTTCATGCAGTGCCATTTTTAATTCCTGTAGCCTGCTCAACTGACCTTGCAGGACCTGAGCTGCACTGCACTATAAATTACATTGAGATGGAGAGCCAAACAATTTTATTAGTGCCAGCATTCCTGAGCCCAACAAATCTGCTCCCAATTAGGCGACTATCACCACCTGCTTTAGGAGCTGTGGCTGGATGATTGCCTTCAGCAGTACTTCCATCTGTCCAAGACAGTGTATCAGAAGCCTCTTTCAAAAGTGCTGCAGTAGGGGAACTGATTTAACTTCTGAGAAGATTGTGAATAAAAAACTCTGCTGCGCTCATTTACCCTGCCTCACATTCACACCTAGTCCCTGAATGGTTCAGGCAATGTAAGTGAACAGAAGAGTTCAAAATGTTTTTACAGCTGAGAATTTTTTCTTTGCTCTATTCCCATTCCCATTTTGCACTATTGCCCAATGTGAGCCATTCACCATTTGCGTTGTAGGAAATGCATCCTGTCATGATCTTGACACTGATGACTTGACTTTTGGTTCATTCTATCCACCTGCGTAGCTCCGCTATTTCTTCCTCTCCTTTCATTAGATTCACCTGATACAGCTTCAAATTAAACCGTTTGGTCTCAGCCATCAGTGCCAGATAATTTGACGCGTAGGTGAAAGTTTTCTAGTTTACCCAGTTTCTTACTCCATTTTTGAGTCCTGACCAATGTCTGCTCCCGGGACCTCTGAGCTTGCCTGCCCCTGTTCTGATCTGTTTGCCTGACCTCCCTTCAGACTGCTGCTGGATTCTGCCTGCTTACGACCTTAGATCTGTCTCCTGACCCCGGGTTGGATATCCCTACGGTACATCATCTGATCTCTGATCTTCTTGCCTGGACTTCTGCTACCTCATCGAAATCGGTTTTGGCCCTCTCCATCTGGAAACTACTGTTCTTCCTCTTCCGCTGGCTTCTGCTCATCTGGACCTGCAGCCCTCTTGACTTTGACTCCTGGAAGTCTCTGGCGGTGTCCGCCTCGTGCTGTGGAAAATCATGCGGCTGGATTCCACTCTTTCCTTAGACTTATTTAGATTTATTTGTCATTTGGTTTACATAAGTGTAAAACAAAAAGAAATTTCATTTGGAACAGCTCTCTGGACAATTTCATCTTTTTTAAAAGTGCAGCCCTGAAAAATAGTAAAAATATATCTAAAATCAGTAATATAAACATATGACTTATGAATTTCCAGTTCTAACATATTCATTTTATTTTATATCATGATAAAATACAATAAATACAATACGATAACCCATTTTACAAAACATTCAGCAATCTAATGGCAGTGGGCAAGAAATTGTTGTGGAATCTGCTGGACCTGCATCGGATGCTTTGAAGTCTCTTCCCCGAGGGCAGCAGGGAGAACAGTCCATGGTGGTGGTGTGAGGGGTCATTTATGATGTTACGGGCTCGGGACATGCAGCACTGGAATGAAATGCCTTTTTTGGAGGGAAGAGGAGCCCCGATGATCTTTGCTGTTCTTACTACTCTCCCCACTTTCTTCCAGTCTGAGGTGCGCCAGCCTTGGTACCAATGTATTTATACTCCTCCACCACCTCCACTTCTTCTCCCATGATGTCAATAGGAGATAACCCATACCTGTCAGGTGTATGAAATACTCTATTTGTAGCTTATATACTGTCTGTAACTGAAGTAATTTAACTGCACTTCCATTGACTTACTTAAACATTATGTTAACAAAAACATTAAAAATATCACTGATGGTAAAGACAGCAACATTAATAATCTGACAACACATTGTCTAGTGGCCTTTCTGCCATATTTTCTTAACAACAAACTAGCAGCACAATGACCTGCATCTCTTATAATCTGAAAGTTCATTTTATCTGATAATTAATCATAAGCTAAAAGCAAAAGCACATTTTTTTTTACAATTTTTTGTGCATGTCTTTTGCAGGTGGTGATCTTCTCTTCCTAACAAAAATGGCCTCTATAACTACTTCGGCTCTACTTTATCTTTTATACTTCTTGCTTCCTGTTTCTCCCTCTCAGGCTTTTTCACTGAAAAATTGCACTATACTTTATCAGGAGAACACCTCTCCCGATCTTTCTTTGGACTGTGCAAAAATGAAATTTGTTACTATCCCTGATTACATCCCTAAAAATGTTACGTCATTACAACTAGGAGAAAACCTGTTAATAAGTATTACCCGAAATGACTTTAATGACATGAAAAAGCTGAGTTATCTGAATTTAACAATGAATGAAATAACATATGTTGACCAAGGGTCTTTTATCAATTTAGGTTTATTAGATACACTACATATGGCAAGAAACAGACTAACCAACCTGACAAACAACATGTTTAATGGGCTCTCCAACCTTAGAGTGCTGGTCCTCAGTTTCAACAAGATCCAATACATTCATAAGTATGCCTTCCAGGGTCTGACCAGCTTACAATCTCTTGATATTATTCACAACAGACTTCAGGAAATTGTAGAAATTCTGCCAATCTTACGCCTGCCACAGTTACTTACGCTTAATCTAAAATTCAATACTATTACTAAAAACACCAAATATTTCAATCAAAATTTCTCCTCATGTCTTAAAGAATTGGAGGTTTCTGGTTCTGCCCTGAAACTGTTAAGCATCACAGCTACAATTTGCCCACACCTCCAGACCATAGAATTGTCATTACCCATTTCACAAGGAAAATGGGACTTAACTGATAATAGACTGCTGAAAAACATAACAAAGTTGTATGCTGAGAGCGAAGCAATATCCCTAAAAGGAATCCAAACAGTTTTAGAAAATATTGCAAGACTGGATCATCTGGTCTTTGACACTGTGGATGATTGGATTAAAGACGGGATATTACCTAGTTCAGTCTGTAAAACACCAACACTCAAAAAGCTTAGCATCACTGGAACCCATGTTGATAATTTTACTATTGGATTGGCATCATGCTCTCAGCTCAGAGAGCTTGACCTGGAAGACAATTATATGCATGAACTCTCAAAAGGTTCAATGCAATCAATGAAGCAACTGCAATCCCTAAATCTGGCTTATAATAAGCTCACCAAAGTTCCTCATGACATAAGGTGCCTCTCCTCCCTTGAAATCTTAAAATTGTGTTACAATGATATCGCTGGACTCAGCTGTGATGATTTTCTGAACAACACACATCTGAAAGAGCTTTACCTGAACAATAACCGCATAAGCAAACTGGAAAAATGTGTAACTAAAAATCTTGACAATCTGAAAGTTTTAGATTTGAGTAACAATCAGCTGAAGACATTTGAAGATACATTTAAAGTTTCCCTCCATAAGCTTGAGGCCTTGGACATAAGCCACAACCCCATAAAATATCTGGACACAGATGAATTTCAACACTTAAAATTCCTGAAAGATCTGAAGGTGGAAACCTATCTGTTTGTAAATGTACCTTATTTTAGTGGTTTAGTGAGCTTAGAAAATCTTGTAGTTTACTTAAACACAAACACTTATTTAAAAAGTCTCCAGTCAAACAATGATAAAGCCTCTGCAAAAATTAAGACACAGAAGCATCTAACACTAATCGGAAGCAGCAATTATGAATTGATGCCCTTTCACGTAATTAAGGAAATGCTCAAGGCTTATGAAAATGTAGAGACATTTTCAGTTTTTAATATCTATATTAACGACTTAGATGTTGAAACATTTGAACCAAACCTCCAGCTAAAAAGTTTGACATTATCATCAATGGATTTGTTATATTTCAATTCTACTTTATTATTAACTCTCCCAAACCTGCAAAATTTCGATCTTTCAAAATCTAAACTCAGGTCTTTGGATTTTCTGGTCCAGGCAAATCTTTCTGCACTCAGATCTCTAAAACTAACTGACAATGAGATCACTGTTATTAGCGAGACGGTCTTCCAGTCTCTACCCTCTCTGAGATTGTTGGATCTGGACAACAACCCATTCTTATGTGAGTGCTCTAACGCAGGCTTCATCCACTGGGTACTGACCAACCCACAAACACAAGTGGTAAAAGCTCATCAATATAAATGTTTCTCTCCTGTGGACAAACAAGAAAGCTTGTTACTAGGTTTTGACATTCAGTCCTGTCGGCAAGATATTGGCTTTCCCTACTTTATATCCACCACTTTTCTGGTTGTTTTTACTCTCTTTGCATCCCTATTCTATAAATTTCTGAGATGGCATATCTCCTACACATTCCACCTGTTTCTGGCTCTCCTCTATGACAGCAAAATGCGGAAGAAGGAAGATCCTCATCGCTTTGATGCCTTTGTGTCCTACAATGTCCACGATGAGGACTGGGTTTACAGAGAATTGCTACCAGAGTTGGAGGGAGAGCAGGGCTGGAGACTTTGTCTGCACCACAGAGATTTCCAACCAGGTAGACTACTGTATGTTCATCTCTTTGTTTATTATTGAGTGCTATAGGTTGCTAGCCTCGTGAGACAATCCTGATCTCGCGAGCTTTCAAGGTTTCACTCGCAGATCAGTCTGGCTACTTTCCGTTAAAGAAAATTCAGAGCCGTTCACCAAACGAACGTCCAATCAGCGTTGGCTTTGAGGCGGGTTGAGGTGGGACGCAACGAGAAGCGCGACAGTTCAGTCTAAAGAACATGGTGGCTTCAGCCGATGAAACTAGCATTAGCATGGCTATCGAGCAAGTTTTATCGGAATTACAGAGTATTTCTTCACTGAAAGAAGAGCAAAACACTGCTCTGGAGGCTTTTCTCAGAGGAAAAGATGTTTTTGCTCTTCTCCCAACTGGTTTCTGCAAGAGTTTGATCTTGTGGTTGTGTTTTCGTCGTCGCTCTGTTAGTACGTCATATGCTTCGTTGATCTGATTGGTTTATTTGGCCTGTCTATCACCAACATAGGCCAATCAGCAAACCAGTATTTTCGCCCCTTCCCAAAATTACTTCAACGGAAGGTTTCCATCTGGATATGCGGAGCAAATCCATCTGGCGGAGTCAGGTTAATAGGTTGCAAGAATTTAGCAAATTGAAAGATGGAAAACAATTTGTAAATGGCTCAAGGAATGAACAACTAAACACTGGCTGAAATGCAGACAAACAAAGGCAACCGTTTTATCATTAAGTTTTGAAATATTTTTTTGTTTATTTACCTAAAAGCTATTAAAATTCTAATAAAGTAACAACTAATAGATAACATTTTTGTCTGTACAGGTAAACCCATCATCGAGAACATTACTGATGCCATTTACGAAAGCAGGAAAACTATCTGTGTTATCAGCCGACACTACCTGCTGAGTGAATGGTGCTCAAGAGAGATACAGATGGCCAGGTAAGGCTGCTGTCATTCAGTGTAATTAATAAATTGTACTAGCTCTGTAATCAGTATGATGAAAAAATATTTTGAGCTCTTAACAGGAGTTTTATTAAAAAACATAAAAAATCTCTTAGTTGAATATGGTAAACATTAAAAAAAATCATAACTAGATATGCTAATTAGACTCATGACCAGCCCTTGTTCACCTCTGAAAAGACATATTAACAAATACCTCCTCCTCCTCTTTTACATGACTTTCTTTAGCTTCCGTCTGTTTGACGAGCAGAAGGGTGTGCTGATCCTGCTGTTTTTGGAGGAGATCCCTACTTATCATTTGTCTGCACTCTACGGCATGAGGAACCTGGTGAAGAAACGCACATACCTCAGCTGGCCTCAGGCTGCGCAACACCCACGACTCTTTTGGCAGAATGTCAAGAGAGCTCTGCAGACAGGAGAAGCTCTCACTGAGAACACTGACCTCCTTACCGGACAAACAACATATTGAATAACGTGCAAATGATTTAAGATTACTTAATAATCCAGAGATAAAAATGAGTGTATATTAATCAGTTACCCTTAATGTTTTTTTTTAAACATCCTTAAATCTATTTGAATCTAGCAAAGATAGTCATGACTTCTGTTTCATATCAACTCATCATATATTAGCAGCCATTCAAGATTTCCTGACTGGTCCCCTACATTTCCTTTTTAAACATCCATTTTTGTACTAAAATATTCTTTCTGTCATGTTTTGTGTACATTAAGATCTAAAGAGAAGCGCCTTCTCCTGGTCAGACTCTGTAATTCAGTGAAATGGTGGAGTCAGGGTCAATAAAAAAATGCACGCTGAGGAGAAGGAGGGGGTCACTCCAGTGGCAGGAAATTGGAGGGGATTTTGCTGTGACTTGCAGGGAAGTGGGCTGACATTCGGCTGGCGTTTGACTGGAAGGGGCCACTTTGAATGGCTGCTAGTGTAACTAGAAAGTCATTTATAATCCTGTTAACAATGTAAATGTGGAGTAAGTGTTTATTGAAGGATCACATCAATGCATATTTTAGTTTGTGTTGCTTCCTGTTGCATGCTGTAGCAGTAACTTTTGTAACAGGTTCAATCTTTTGAGGGATTTAAAGGCATTTTTATTTGATGGATGTATTTATATCCTTACTCTTTAAAATGAGGGATTAGATCATTTTAAATTTAAGCTTCTTAATTTTGCATTTACATCATTTATGTAATTTTTTTCTATAACTAGTACCTCTATGTTGCTGCAACAATTTGGCTGTTTTTTTGCTTGGTGTCAGTTTTTTTATGTTTGTAGTTTTTTTTATGAACATATTGCATAGACTCCAAACATGCAACCTTTTTTCTTATTGTCTAAATAAAATATGTAGATGTATAGATATTTTTTAAAATAAAGTCTTTAAAATCGGTTATTTATTAATACATTCAAGCTATGGAAAAAATCTGTAAGCGGAAATGAAAACAAACAACTAAAATAAATTCTGTTGCTCTGTGACTTAGTTCCTCAGATACTCAGAAGTGTAAAAGGAACAAGATAGACTCAAAAAAAAAACTTAAGATTTCACATATTTTGAGGTGTGAGTTTACCAGTAACCAGAAGTGGGTATAATTATAGCTACATTTTCTTGAGTGACTTTAAGAAAACAATGCACTTTAGGGAGAGGTGGTACTTTTTACCTTTACTTAAATCTCTGTGAAGATTCTCAGTCATCCAGGTCATGGTCGAGCTTGAAAAGTTCAGTTTAGGGAACTGGATGTGAGGTTTTCTAAAAGGCGTTTCGCCTCTCATAGAAGAGGCTTCTTCAGTTCTAAATAGTGGTAGGGAGCACTGAGATTAATATACTGTAGGTGTAACAAAAGAATTAGGGGGGGGGGGAAATGGTGGCTTTGATTCCCTCCACTGGATTGTCTGAGGAAGTCACATTGGGGGTGTTAAAGGTCGTAAGGGTTCTTTTGATCTGTCATTAACTCCCTCGTCAGAGTCCTTTCGGCCACATGCATCATTGAAGTGCGGGTCAGGTGAGTGCAGGTGAGAGGTGAATCTTCTGGGTATTGTTCCTAAAGGTGCTTTGTACAGTAGGTAGATAAAAGGTTAATTCTAAGACCACCTCCTCTGTTGAAAGTTGTTCTTTTCCAGGTTAACTAGGATGGATGTCTACTCTTGAATATGTTTTCTGGCTATGCCACCCACAATTAGTAAGGTGGAGTTGCAGAAATCTTAATAACTTTATTTTTACATCTCCAGTCGGAGAGAAAAAGCTTTTACTCAGGTGCCTTTTTACTCTTAAATATATACAAAAACTCCAAATACACACTCCAGGGAACCTTCCCACCCCACCAAGGACTTTCACTAGCCAGATAAAACATGTACAACAGCTGTCTTCCGTTTACGGCATGGGGGAGGCTAAGGCAGCTACAACCACTTTATCCTTACAGTAGCTCTCCTGGCCTTCATTTGGAGCCTGAGACTGAAAACAGACATACCTCAACATTCTTAATCCACAGTAACTTAAGCCATTTAGAGACTAGTTGAAAATGCAGCTAACAGTAGGTGTTTACGCTGTAATGTCTTATCATTTCTTAACATATACTGCATGCATTACCCAATGTAAAGATCGTTTATGAAGTATATAAAGAAAAAAAATTGCAAAAAAGAGTTTCTTCTGCACAAATGTATTATTTGGTAATCCTGTTATTTTTTTAAATGACGTACTCCCTTATTCCATGCAGCTGTACACCCATCTGCAATAATCCTGACATCTTAGAAAGAGTGGGGTGGGGGGTTGTTTGGCGGTGGGGGAGCTTTGGCTGACTGGCCTGTCTGGATCATGTTGGCACCGCCCTTGAAGGGCCTGTCTGTTCTGGATGCGACCAGAGCAAGAACCGGGAAGGCTTGGTTGAATTCCCCCCACTCCTCATTTCGCATTTAGTTTTCAAGTATCAGGTCCGGTTGCCTGGTCCTTTGGGGTGACTTGGGACCTGGGAATATGGGATGTGTGTGAGGCATGCAAATGTGTGTACAGCATCTGCTAATATTTGTGCGTAGTACACCCACCACCCTGCCCCGACCACCTCCACTGGCTGGCGCCTTGGCCCGCAGGTGCATTGGTGGTACTCAGTGTCTTGGGGCAGGGACCCAGGTTGGTGCCGGCCTGCTCCTGGTGGCTACTTTGTGGGGCCTGGCCCCCTGGGGCGTGGTCTTTGTTTCACATGCAGTAGGGCCCTTGGGTCCCATGGATAGTCCCACCTCGGCGTGACTGGCTGCCAGGTGGAGCCCATGGGCTCGTCCATGCGGCTCCTGGGGAGGCGGGTCTTTGGCTCTTCACTGAGCATTTTTCCCCATGAATAAACCTTAGACACACAACTGCACTCTCACAAACACCAACAGTTGCTTGGATCTGGTCACTTACATACAGTACTTGCAACTTCTATCTTCAGCAACCACTTTATGCATTCCATATTGATTAATACTGTATGTTGCTCTATTGTATCTGTATTTCTATATCTGTTGGTCGTGTTTTTCTTTTTACATTTGTCTTTGCAGGTAATGAAGCAAACAGATGAAGTTTTGTCAATATCTTTCTTTTGTTATTTTCTTTATTTTACCTCTTTTCCCTTTTTTGTAATGTCCAAGTAACATGAATTATTCCCTACAAAAACCATGATAAAACTATTTGCATATATAAATCAAGCAGAGCACTATGGCGATAATGCTCCACTGGTGATGCACTTTTTCTGTCTCTAAGACATTTCTTATGCCAAGTTGTCAGACAGAAAACAGAACAAGAAGTAAAAGACTGAAGTTTGGTTTCACTTCTTAAAAAAAAAAAACATGGTGAAAAAAAGACAACATAGAAAAATAAGGAACCTTGAAGTTAGATTTTAAGCCTATAGTAAAAGTTGAAAGATGTAAGATATAAAACCATCATATTTCAATTCACTTTCATTTATTCAATTTAACTGTAAAATAAATATAAACAAAGCAGTTAGAACCTGAATATTTAGACACATTCCAAGCCAGTCTTAGGCCCTGCTGAGTTAAACACAACAACTCTGTTTATCTCTTTATTTTGTTATTAAAATATTTTAAATAAAACTTAGCATTGATTAAACCTAAATATATTTTACACAGTGGTTCTATATATTCTTATTTGGCTTATGTGGCAGACAAGAGGTTTAACACAACAGAGAGCATACAGTGCAACATGCAGCTTCCTGTTTATGTGCTAAAAGAATCCACCTCCTGTGAAACACAGTCAAAAAGAACTTTGCTCGACATCTGCTAAGGCCTCAGTTGAGATGCAACATGGTTCTAAACTGTAAGTAGCAGAAATATCTATCCTTGTTTACTAATAACAATTGCTTTATTTAAATATTAAATTGAAATCAAGTTTTTTCAGATGAGTTTGTTAACTTTTAAAACAGACTAGCCAAAACTGTAAATGACCCAAAGTCAAGAACTTTAAAAGTAGTTGTGACAGTGTATGAAAAAATATTTTTTAAAGTGATAGTAAAAAAGTATTCCAGATGACTGGGTGAGATGCTGATGATTTAAATCAGGAAAAGATGAGTGATTGCTATTTCTAATAACAAGTAAAAGCTCAACAAACAGGCTGCTGTGCTGGTAAACCACAATTTTTCTTGTCAACGACTAACTTAGCCGTTGATTATAATAAAGTATCTAATGTCTATTTACATCCATTCATCCATATCTTATATCCTTTTTTATGTGCGAGTTATATATATATATATATATATATATATATATATATATATATATATATATATATATATATATATATATATACACTATATTGCCAAAAGTATTTGCTCACCCATCCAAATTATTGGAATCAGGTGTTCCAATCACTTCCATGGCCACAGGTGTATAAATTCAAGCACCTAGGCATGCAGACTGTTTTTACAAACATTTGTGAAAGAATGGGTCGCTCTCAGGAGCTCAGTGAATTCCAGCGTGGAACTGTGATAGGATGCCACCTGTGCAACAAATCCAGTCGTGAAATTTCCTCGCTCCTAAATATTCCACAGTCAACTGTCAGCTGTATTATAAGAAAATGGAAGTGTTTGGGAACGACAGCAACTCAGCCACGAAGTGGTAGGCCACGTAAACTGACGGAGCGGGGTCAGCGGATGCTGACGCGCATAGTGCGAAGAGGTCGCCAACTTTCTGCAGAGTCAATCACTACAGACCTCCAAACTTCATGTGGCCTTCAGATTAGCTCAAGAACAGTGCGCAGAGAGCTTCATGGAATGGGTTTCCATGGTCGAGCAGCTGCATCCAAGCCATACATCACCAAGTGCAATGCAAAGCGTCGGATGCGGTGGTGTAAAGCACGCCGCCACTGGACTCTAGAGCAGTGGAGACGCGTTCTCTGGAGTGACGAATCGCGCTTCTCCATCTGGCAATCTGATGGACGGGTCTGGGTTTGGCAGTTGCCAGGAGAACGGTACTTGTCTGACTGCATTGTGCCAAGTGTAAAGTTTGGTGGAGGGGGGATTATGGTGTGGGGTTGTTTTTCAGGAGCTGGGCTTGGCCCCTTAGTTCCAGTGAAAGGAACTCTGAATGCTTCAGCATACCAAGACATTTTGGACAATTCCATGCTCCCAACTTTGTGGGAACAGTTTGGAGCTGGCCCCTTCCTCTTCCAACATGACTGTGCACCAGTGCACAAAGCAAGGTCCATAAAGACATGGATGACAGAGTCTGGTGTGGATGAACTTGACTGGCCTGCACAGAGTCCTGACCTCAACCCGATAGAACACCTTTGGGATGAATTAGAGCGGAGACTGAGAGCCAGGCCTTCTCGTCCAACATCAGTGTGCGACCTCACAAATGCGCTTCTGGAAGAATGGTCAAAAATTCCCATAAACACACTCCTAAACCTTGTGGACAGCCTTCCCAGAAGAGTTGAAGCTGTTCTAGCTGCAAAGGGTGGACCGACGTCATATTGAACCCTATGGATTAGGAACGGGATGTCACTTAAGCTCATATGTGAGTCAAGGCAGGTGAGCAAATACTTTTGGCAATATAGTGTATATATATATACAGGTGCTGGTCATAAAATTAGAATATCATGAAAAAGTAGATTGATTTCAGTAATTCCATTTAAAAAGTGAAACTTGTATATTATATTCATACATTACATACAAACTCATATATTTCAGATGTTTATTTTGTTTAATTTTGATGATTACAAATGACAACAAATGAAAATCTCAAATTCATCATATCAGAAAATTAGAATATTGTGAAAAGGTTCAAAATTGATGGCCCCTGGTGCCACACTCTAATCAGCTAATTAACTCAAACCACCTGCAAAAGCCTTTAAATGGTCTTTCAGTCTAGTTCTATAGGCTACACAATCATGGGGAAGACTGCTGACTTGACAGTTGTCCAAAAGACGACCATCGACACCTTGCACAAGGAGGGCAAGACACAAAAGGTCATCGCTAAAGAGGCTGGCTGTTCACAGAGCTCAGTGTCCAAGCACATTAATAGAGAGGCGAAGGGAAGGAAAAGATGTGGTCGAAAAAAGTGTACAAGCAAGAGAGATAACCGCACCCTGGAGAGGATTGTGAAACAAAACCCATTCAAAAATGTGGGGGAGATTCACAAAGAGTGGACTGCAGCTGGAGTGAGTGCTTCAAGAACCACCACACACAGACGTATGAAAGACATGGGTTTCTGCTGTCGCATTCCTTGTGTCAAGCCACTCTTGAACCACAGACAGCGTCAGAAGCGTCTAAAGAGAAACAGGACTGGACTGCTGGTGAGTGGTCCAAAGTCATGTTCTCTGATGAAAGTAAATTTTGCATTTCCAATGGAAATCAAGGTCCCAGAGTCTGGAGGAAAAGAAGAGAGGCACTTCATCCACGTTGCTTGAAGTCCAGTGTAAAGTTTCCACAGTCAGTGATGGTTTGGGGTGCCATGTCATCTGCTGGTGTTGGTCCATTGTGTTTTCTGAGGTCCAGGGTCAACGCAGCCACATACCAGGAAGTTTTAGAGCACTTCATGCTTCCTGCAGCTGACCAACTTTTTGGAGATGCAGATTTCATTTTCCAACAGGACTTGGCACCTGCACACAGTGCCAAAGCTACCAGTACCTGTTTGAAGGACCATGGTATCCCTGTTCTTAATTGGCCAGCAAACTCTCCTGACCTTAACCCCATAGAAAATCTATGGGGTATTGTGAAGAAGAAGATGCAATACACCAGACCCAACAATTCAGAAGAGCTAAAAGCCACTATTAGAGCAACCTGGGCTATCATAACACCTGAGCAGTGCCACAGACTGATCGACTCCATGCCACGCCGCATTGCTGCAGTAATACAGGCCAAAGGAGGCCCAACTAAATACTGAGTGCTGTACATGCTCATACTTTTCATGTTCATACTTTTCAGTTGGCCAACATTTCTATAAATCCTTTGTTTTTATTGGTCTTCAGTAATATTCTAATTTTCTGATATGATGAATTTGAGATTTTCATTTGTTGTCATTTGTAATCATCAAAATTAAACAAAATAAACATCTGAAATATATGAGTTTGTATGTAATGTATGAATATAATATACAAGTTTCACTTTTTAAATGGAATTACTGAAATCAATCTACTTTTTCATGATATTCTAATTTTATGACCAGCACCTGTATATATATATATATGTTTATTTTTGTATTTCCTCTACATGTTTGTCTTACCCGTCATGTAAATATGGAATATTAAAATTGTGAAATTATGCACCAGTGTATGTAGTTTATGAATTGCTTAAGTTTTATCAGTTTGCTGTAGTTTTCAAGCTTTTTTTATTTTTATTTTGTCTATACTGATGAAAGATTAATTTGAACTCACTATCAGCTTTTTGAATATATCAGTTGATCATATGTATTTTTGACCACATCTAATAAAGCTACAATTTTTTATATTATATGTTTTAAATGTTGCTTGCAGGTAATCATCCTTGAATGACAATCAACCACATCAAACTAAGCATGGCCAACTCAGACTCTTCACACATCTTTCTGCTTCTTCTCCTTCTTTTGTCTTGCTTTAACTCTTCGCTACCTTATGTTCTGAAAAACTGCACTGTACTTTATCAGGAGAATCCCTCCGCTGATATTTGTCTGGACTGCGCAAAGAGGAAAATCGAGACAGTCCCAAAAGACATCCCTAAAGATGTTGTGTCATTAAAACTGAACAACAACTGGGTTCAAAAAATTAACAAAGACGATTTCCTTGGCATGTCAAAGCTTAGAACTCTGGATCTAACAGTAAATCAAATTACAGATGTGGACCAAGGGTCATTTATCGATTTAATTTTTCTTAAAACTCTACGCATGGGAAATAACAAACTTAATTATCTGATAAACAACATGTTTCAGGGTTTGTTCAACCTTACTGTGCTTCTTCTCAACAATAATGGCATACAGTTTATTGATTCAAGAGCTTTCCAATCCCTTATTAACTTAGAGACCCTAGATATGGGAAACAATAGGCTTCAACAAATCACTGATATTCAGCCAGTCCTACAGTTACCACGAATCCGAACTCTTGGACTAAAATGCAGTGGGTTTTCTTCTTTCAATACCAGGGACCTGCAGCTTGGTCTTCCCTCAAATCTCAAAGAATTGGATATTTCTGGTGATTACCTGAAGGTTTTCAGCCTCACTAAACCAATTTTTCCTTATCTCCATAGGGTCGAGTTCACTATGTGTTTATATTATAAAGACCTCCAATGGGATATCCCTGAAAAAGAGTTGTTGAAGAACATATCACATTTATATCTTGAGAGGCCAATTCTTTCAGATGAAGGGATCACAAAAATTTTGGAGAGTCTTGACTCGTTAAGGCATCTGAGACTAAATGCCCTGAAGATGCGGGTTTACGAAGGACTATTATTTACAGTCTGCAAAATACCAACACTGAGGAAGCTGGATTTGTTTAACAGCAATATTAACAATTTGGCTGTTCAAATATCACTCTGCTCTCAGCTCACCGAGCTTGACATGAGAAAGAGTGACATAGGTGAACTGCCACAGGGTTCATTACAATCAATGAAGCAGCTCCAATCTTTAAACATGAGTGGCAATCAGCTCATCAAAGTTCCAGATGATATAAAAAATCTAAGTTTCCTTAAGATCTTAAATCTAAATTACAATTATATACTAGATTTGACCTGTTATGATTTTTGGAACACGAGTCTGTTAACAGAACTTTACCTGAAAAATAATCGCATTAGCTATGTGGTTGGGTGTGCATTGGAAAATCTGGAAAATCTAAAGATTTTAGATTTGAGTTTTAATTTGCTGACAAAATTTGAAAATGATCTAGTTCTTCCTAATCTTGAAGTCTTGAAGATAAACCGCAATGAGATTGGATTTCTAAAGATGTATGATTTTATTCATTTACAGTCCCTTAAAGAGCTTGATGTAGCGACATGTTTTTGGGAGATGCTGACACAAAAAGAATTTGATAAATTAAATAACGTGGAGAATATTACTATATCTCATGACATATTTGAACTCAAGCACCTGGAAAAATTAACAATAAGGTTAAATCCCCACGAATCTTTGAACAGACTTCAATCGACTTCTTCAAGAGATATAATTTACTTAGAATCTATGAAAAGTCTCACAATGATCTGCAACGTTTTTTTTTCAGCATTGGACATGAAAGAAGTACTCTGGACTATGAGATATTTGGAGAATTTTACAGCTGTAAAATGTACTTCTCAAGTTTCAGGTACAGACATATTTAATTTTAATCCCCATCTGAAGAGTGTAGCATTCACAGAGGGAGATCTTTCAGACTTGGATGCAGAACTTTTTCTGCCAATTCCAAATCTGCAGAGTCTTGATCTTTCCGCTTCCAACATAAGTTCTTTGGATTTTCTGATGCAGGCCAATCTATCAGCACTTAAATATTTGAAACTCACTGAAAACAAGCTTTCATGGATCAACGAGACAGTTTTCAAGGATTTTCCCTCTCTAACATACTTGGATCTAGATAAAAACCCATTCACCTGTGACTGCTCAAATGCAGGTTTTATCCAATGGGTAAAGAACAACAAGCAAACACAGGTAGTAAACGCTCATCGTTATAAATGTTCCTTTCCCTCAGACAAACAAGGAAGTTTGTTATTAGAATTTGATATCCACTCATGTAGGGACGATGGTAGCTTTTTCTGTTTCATTTCTAGCTCTTGTCTCGTTGTTCTTACTCTTCTTACGTGCTTTATCTATAACTTCCTGAGATGGCATCTTACCTACACCTTCCATCTCTTCCTGGCCTATCTCTATGACAGCAGAAGGGGAAAAAAAGGGGTCCCGCGTCGGTTTGATGCATTTGTATCCTATAACGTCCATGATGAGAACTGGGTTTACAAAGAGATGCTTCCAGTGTTGGAGGGAGAGCAAGGCTGGAGACTCTGTCTGCACCACAGAGACTTTCAACCAGGTAAACTATGGCTTCATGATCCAAAGCTATCACTGCATCGTCAAACCTTTATAAGTAAACTTGATAATATTCAGTGGTGGAAAGTAGCAAAGTACATTTACTTGATTACTATACTTAAGTGCTTTTTTTGTGTATCTTTACTTCACTGGAGTTTTTTTATTTTACTTTCTAATCCACTATTTTCAGGAAACTGCCAGTTTCTCATTCGTTTTGCCTCAGCTTAGCTTTGTAATCCACTATTGTGGTTTTTTCTTTCTTGAAATGCAATTTCAACATAGCAGATAGCAGTCCCTAGGACTGGATTTGGACACCACTGTTAGAGATTTGCATGACGTTCCACAAATGTGAGAAACTCAGGGAAGATATTATTTGTTGTTTATACATTTGAAGGCATTAGTTGTTGCCATATGGCCAAGTTGTTCAGTAGGATGAGTTCTCAAAGAAAAGTTGGAGTTTCTTTGTGGTAATAGATTCAAACTTACACTTCTATTCCAAAAATAATAATCAAAATAGCTGTCTTTTTTTCTGTATTTTAATGCTGAAGTTCTTTACAGGTGGTGTAGAATATGTAGCAGATGGTTCTATGCATCAATACATCAGGTGGTTTCTAAAAGTTACGAGGTTCTTTAAAACTACTCTGAAAATTAGAAATGTACTGATAATAGAAAATGCGATTTGTAATTTTGAATCCTTAAGTATTTTCAAAAGTGAGTGGTTCAATACTTTAACTTGAGTAGATGTTTGAACAAGTAACTTTTACCTGTAGTTGAGTAAGGTTTGACTATGAGTATCAATACTTCCACTCACGTATTACTGTTTAGTGCTTCTTCCACCACTGATAATATTAAAGGTGAAGGAAGAGTTAAAGTCTGAAATGCATTTGTTGCAATAGAAGACTGTTTTTGGTTGACAAATCTACAGAATTCTTTGCATTTGCATTTCAGGAAATATAAAAAACCTAAAAACTTCTTTCTTGAATAACTATTTAGATTCAAAGGTCACTAGTGGGAGCCGTTTCTGCCCTCCATTATTACTGCAGTCAGTTTAATAGTGAAAGGCAAGGAGTTTTATATAGCAAATAGCAAACGTTTAATAGTGATGTTTGAATGGATTATTATTGTTTGAAAAAAAAGTCCTTCCATTTCTGTATTTTTTGTGACAGGGTTTTCATTTTTCTTATTCTATGTAAAGAATAAATTATATAAAAGCAATATAAGCATCTACACTAATTCTGTATGCTTCTTTGTATTAAGTAAACAACCCTTTAAAAAATATATTTTGGTTTCACAGGTAAACCCATCATTGAGAACATCACTGATGCCATTTATAGCAGCAGGAAGACCATCTGTGTTATCAGTCACAACTACCTGCAGAGTGAATGGTGCTCCAGGGAGATTCAGATGGCAAGGTGGGGGCCCTGTGCTTAAATATAGGATTTTTTTTAACTTAAAAGAATAAAAATGAAGCTCAAAGTATTAGAAATACATCAAGCTTTAAAGATGTAATCCAGCTTTTGTTTGAGAACTGTTCTGAAATATAATCGGGACTGCGGCATGCTGCCCATCTATAAATTCTATGTTTCCATACATTTTCAAGAAAACTTTTGAATTGCACAAGAATTACTAATGACAAAGTAAAAGAAATGATAGAATTATTATGTACAGTAAACATAAGGTCAACAATTACATAATATATGAAATATACAGCTTATACATTCCTTTCCATTTATTATTTGCTGGTGATACGCCCTACTTTGTTCCTGGAGTTTTGCTCCTTAAAAGCTGTTTTATTGTTCCATCTGGTTTCACCTTTCTACTATACTAATCGGCCTTTCTTTTTATCTGTATGTTTGAACCCCCTACCAAAATTAAAAAAGTTTTATGTCTCAGTCTTCTGAAGAAAAATAATCACTACTGTAGCTGTCCCCTACAAATGACATTAGATAAAACTTTTATTTTGACAAGCTAAGATTTAGCTTGTTTAAATAAATCACATATTTCTGAAATTTTACCAACTCAAACTATAGATTTTAAATTAAATCTGAAACCTAATTATTTGCAACAGCTGTGTGTTTTCTTTAAATAACTGATCACTTACCTCCCTTACTGCCAAATAACGTGGATGCAGTACTTTCCACCATTTTGAAATCACAATGCATGTGCTCTGTTAGCTTAAACCCCACAAAGTTGTGTACCATGGATTGCAATCAAGTTTGCATTAGAGTTCTAAACATCATGTCCCATACGGAGGACAAATATGAATTGGTGGGTCTCAGGGGGACATAGACACATAGACATATTCTTTCTTAAATTTTATGTCATTCATATATATAGCATAAAATATACAGTTATAAAACAATGTACTTACTTAAATTTCACATAAGATTCAGGTTAGTGTTCTTGATTAAATTGTATGTAATTTCTTAGATTCCTTATATTTTTAGAGATGGCATGTTTACATTGTTTTTTAAGGTATTAAGGAAGGTTTGTTTTAAATGACTTAGACAACAATGAAGTTTATCCACATAGATATGAATCAAGTTAAACATAGAAAATTATGCACAGATATATTTTGCATAGGGATAACCACCTGAGCAATCCCATATAAAAATCTTCTTTGTCAGCCACTCATAAAGTGGAGTGAAGTGGTTCCTTAAACGCAACATCTCCACTCTGCTTTATGAGGCAAGGCTCCCAACTCATATCACCCTGTAGGCACTACAGCTAGTTTAGTTGTGAACTTATGAACACCTAAAAATATCCAGTGACTGCTTTGAAAGGGCACTGATATGTTTCATTGCCTCAAACCCCAATATCCCAGCAGCACACAGGACAGATCCAACCATACCATTAAAACCATAGCATGCTTTGTGGAAAAAAGTCATAAATACTGTTTTTCTCTTTAATTCAATACCTTCAGCTATCGTCTGTTTGATGAGAAGAAAGATGTGCTGATCCTGTTATTTTTGGAGGACATCCCTTCCCGGTATCTGTCTCCATGTTACCACATTAGAAAGCTGGTGAAGAAACACACCTACCTAAGCTGGCCTCAAGCTGCACAACACCCGGGAGTCTTTTGGCAAAATGTCCAGAGAGCTCTGAAGACAGGAGACACTCTGACTGAGAACACAGACCTGTTGAATGGACCAAGACAATGCTGAAATAGTCAAAGGAATTTCTAGTGCATAATCTAATAAGGTTATCACCATGGGCTTGCACCAATATGCACTTCAGTTCTTTGGAGGGTTGGAAGGGACAACATTAAATAAATAAACATATCATGAAATAATTAGATGTAAATGTACCATGAGCTAAACTTTGTATAAAACAAATAAAACCTTTAAATGTCATATAAAAGCAACACTTTATATTATTTTAGCCCTACATTTTAGTTTAATTTGAGATTTATTCAATAATTTTCAGTTTAATATACTGCACTAGGGGCATGCTGGTGCTCCACCGATGCTGGCCTTTTTTTAACTTGCCTATCTAACTGGAGAGAGTTGAGTCCTTTGCTGAAGGAGTCATGTGACCTAAAGCTGGGCTTTATGGCGGTCTGGGCTGCACATAAATAGTAGAGCTAACTATGCAATAAAACTGTTTTAAAGCAAAACAACAAAAACCAAAAAAAAAAAACACAAACAGATTTGACACTTCCTGATCAGACATAATTTTGCTTTTCTGATTTGATCTTAGGGGGTTAATTTGGCATTGTTCTTCTCAATCTGCAGGTTCAAAATGGTCCAGAGGGAGATTTTTCAATTGTTGCACGTGTCCTAAACGTTAAGGTTACAGATCTAGCGCCTCTATTGGCTCAAAATGTTGCTTTAGATTAATAAATATACTATTTGTTTATTTAATAAATCAATAAAAAATAAATGCACAAATGCATATAATTATAGAGTGGATAAATAGTTAAATATGCCTTTAAATAATTGAATATGCTTTTTAAAATGAAACCGAATTATTATATCATTGCTTATTAAATCTCATTATAAAACATTTAGATATACTGTATGCATTATGTTTATTGAGATATGCTTATACATATTTCAGTAGGTATTCATTTATTACGTAAAACGTAAAATAGTAAATTAACTAGTTATTTGGATTTACTGTTATCTTAATGTCATCCCAATAAGGCGTACATTTTTTGATGTATATAACATCAATAACAAAAGTTTAATCTACCAAAAAAAAGATCATACATTTTTTTTATTTGCACTCCAATGTTGTCTTTTTCTATTATGTGCAAAAAGTGTACAACAAAAAGAAGGGTCATGTTTTAATCGTACTATATTACTATAGTACTATATTATATATCGTACTATATTACTAAATTATATAATAGCAATTCATTTATAGTGTCAGCTTAACATCTCTTGTCACAATAAAAAATATTTTAATTATGGTGTATAGTGTTTTGTATATATGTAACATATGTTTGACTTTGAATAAGTGAATTAGTAACATATCTGCCTTTTTATGATATTCTGATTAATTAGATACACCTTTTGTGTATATTAGGTGTAACCTTACAGGTTTGACAGTTTAATTTTTTTGGCAAGTTTGATCCCATTTAACAGTAGGAGATAGAACTTAGTTGTATGCTAAAGTTTATGTGGTAAAAGTGCACATACAGTAAGTATAGTGACTGGTTTATTAAGTATACATTTGAATTATTTGGACTATTTAGCAAAAAGAAAACAGTTATATAGGTTGATCATTCAAATTTTTGTAGCTTGAGTTACATGTTTAAAACATGGGGATTTATCCAGTCACTTTGTACCATTGATTGCAGTGCATGTCTCAAATGGTTTATGCCGACTTTGTTTTAATATATGTAGAAATGTGTTGTTTTTGTTGTTTTTTATGCAATGCTTTTATTTGTTTGTTAATTTTTTTAGGCTGTATTATGCTGTACTTGCCAATTTGTATCTGAGATCCTTTCATATATGTAGTAGCTTACATGTTAGAGTTCTTCTGTTTTTTTTAACATGCTAACCTAAGGTGATGGGTTGCATGCTCCCATAAAGTAAAGGAAAATGCTTTATTTGTCATGATGGGTTCTAGAGTAAAGCCCAAAATGCAGAACACACACACGGGAAACTGGGTAAAAGTCCAAACGAGTTTATTAAAGCACAAACATGAAAGTGATACGGGAACTGGTTCAGACAGGGGAGCAGGTTAACTGGAGATAAGACTGGTACGGGAGGTTGTAGGTTAGCAGAGTTCATGAATAACTGTATGATCTGGTTGAACTGTAAAGTGCCTTGAGATGACATGTGTTGTGAATTTGGCGCTATATAAATAAACTGAATTGAATTGAATTGAATTGAATAGGCTAAGCATCTAGCTTCATGCTTAGCATGGCTGGCTTTGATCTGAGCTTCCAGCTCACAGCAGAGAACAACAGGGGATAAAATCCTCATTGGATTCTTGAAGCTGATTCCACATAGGAACCTCCAGGGAAACTCCACATGGAAGTCATCAGGTTACATCCACGTAGGAATCTTTGGGTTGGCTCACCAGGGCATATTAGCAGGTTAAGCTCTCCTAGAGCTTCAGGCTTGAGACTGGTTTCCTGTGATGCAGCTCTCCCAGAGCTTCAGACCAGAGACAGGGTTCCAGTGAGGCAGCTCTTCCTGAGCTTCAGACCAGAGACAGGTTTCCAGTGAGGCAGCTCCTACTGAGCTTCAGACCAGAGACAGGTTTCCTGTGAGGCACAGACAAAGGAGAGATTAGAATCAGATCTCACACTAGAGACAACCAAGATTCAATCTGTAACAGAAGGCTCAGGAAGCTAACCAACTAAGATCAACACTGCGGCGTGGAAGCAAGGTCAGGCAGGAGCTTATAAAGGAGCAGTCTTCTGATGAGAGGATAAGCAACAGGTGTGCAGGAAGATTCCAGCCCTAGGGGAAAAATACACAGAACAGAAGAGGATCCTCGGCGCCCTCTGGTGGGCAAGCCTGAGGATCCCAACATTATTTATTTCCTGTACTGATCATGCTTTGAACTATAACACAAGTTTATATCATGAGGTTCAAGGTTATATCTGATGTGATCTCTGAATAGTTTATCTTTTTGTGTGTGTGTGTGTGTGTGTGTGTGTGTGTGTGTGTGTGTGTGTGTGTGTGTGTGTGTGTGTGTGTGTGTGTGTGTGTGTGTGTGTGTGTGTGTGTGTGTGTTGGTGTGTCGGGGGAGGGGGTGGCAGGGGACCAACACCATTATTAACAAAGGAACTAAAAGGTTTGACTGTTGTTTTGTGCTTCTTAGTTCCTCATAAACCCCGGTAAGACAGAGACTGGTTAGAAAACTTAACAAAGGACGTAGCTGAGAATACTTAGGTGTGAAGTGAGCATCTGCTATTTTAAAACCTGAGTCTGAAGCTTATTTTTGTTGTGCTGCTACTCTCTAACTTACCATTAAGTGTAAGAATATGCACAGTTTTACCCCAGTTTCCTGTGATGTGCCGATATCCTGTCCAGGGTTTACCCAGCAGTTAAGCCCAATGATTGGTGGAAATAAAACCCAAACTTCTCCAATGGCCCTGCATAAACAAAGGGGGTATGGATGGCTCAAGCTGGAGAACTTTTGCATATCTGCATATCTAATCTGACACATAAACTAAGCTCTAATGTAACCTGAGAATAAATGAATTAATCAATTAATAGAAGCTAATACAAATAGTTTGAAAAATAAACAATGCCAAACCAGAAAAAAAACAGTTACACGAATTATCCACAATATCGAACCAAAGAAGAAATGCAAATCTGTGTTAGGTTTATCATTTATACATCATGTGCATTGTTATTTTGTTAGTCAGATTAGACAGAGTAGAGGGCCTTCCTTCACATTGTGGATGTCACGGTGTGTACGGAGGTCATCTAATCAGGACAGCCTTCGTGTCTTTAAGAGTACACAGGATATGGGCACATCTTGGAGCCGGTCTGATAGAGGATAGCTATATGTAACCCTGAAGTATAGAAGCAAGCTGCATGAAGTTCAAGACATGGATGGTGTTTCAGTTTCTGATACGGACAGCTAAACATCAACATGATGCAACACATAGACTCTTGAGCTATAAGAAGGAAGAGATGATCTTGTTCCGGGCCCAAACTTTGCCGGACGCTCGCGGACATGATTTTTGAACCCACAGCTGTGCAAGCTCTAAGCATTATTCTCTGTCCTGTAACGACCTGATCTGGAATAAACTTGTTATTTTTTACTCCTGTTTTATAGTCCTTTTTATATGGTTTTACCCAGTTTGAATTAAGAGTAGTAAATAACTTGCTCCCAGGAAAAGAACCGGTGAGGAGGCCCCTGGGGCGCTACAGCCTTTCTTCCAAGGGGACAAATCCTCCTCATTTTAACATCTGTAATTAATATAAACTAGTCAGCTGCAGTTGGTTCCATTTTTTAAGTCTTATTGCAAAGAATGGTTCAGTCTTACTTACAGAGGAACTGAAAGTGGTTACTTGTCCTTTGACTGACAACTTCTTGACACAGAAATAGGCATAAAAAGCAGCAATGAGATGTTATATGCGATGTGTTCACCTTACCCCCACAAATGTGGTGTGAGTGATTTCCTCTTTACAGGATAGTTGTATTACCATAGATTACAATGATGTTTGCATTAGAGGTTAAAATGAAAAAAAAGGGATTTGATGAGCTTGAGATTTATATTTACATGAGAATGTTACATTACATCAGTTTAATCATGATAAAAATTACAAGAAATGACTTTCAAACGATTTAGGCACGGATAGATTGAGAGCTTGCATAAACAAAAAACAGCCAGGAGAGGGCAACAGAGTACATAGAATCAAAGACTTGGAGTTGTTTTGCTGCTTTATGTACCCTGCAAAAGTTAAAATAGAGTCAACATAGGAACACATTTGGAAGAGAAGGGGCTTTTCATCTCTCCATGATGTAGAAGTAACATTTAAATCAGGGAAGAAAAGAAAAAAAAAAAGATTTTTTTAAGTAGTACTTTAATCTTGGAAATGTTCTTCAGGTGATAAAAGACTGACTTATTAACTGCCTTTCTGTGGCTCTGAAGGTTCAGCTCTGATCTCATCATGACACTATGATGTTTGCAGTAACCTGTGATTTCCAGTTGTATCAGTTAAAGCTGTGTGTGCAAACGCTGGATCTTTCCTCCTTTGGTCCAAAGATTTACTCTGTTTTTTTTTTATTATTTGCAGTTGGACAAAACATATTTATATGGTATATATTATTATTAATAATAATGTACATTTTTAATAGATTTTGTAACTATCACATAACAACCTGTTTTTTTTAGATGCATCTAATTATTTCTCTCCTTTTATAGTGTGACTATATTTTTACATGTAGCTGCGCTCACATATTGTCCAGCCAAACAGGTGTGAAAAAAATATATTTAATAATGACAAATCTGCTTTTAATTGGAGCCACCAAGAACAGCAAGATTGCTCTTCATTACCAAAAAACAACAACTCTATTTTAACTAGCTGGACAATTTCTTCTCATTCATAAATCAATAAAATATCAATAGAAACATCGTTTTTTGGATATACGATTTTCTGCAATGGTCAAACTACAAAATTAGAAGCCATTAAAGAAATTGCAAGAGCTTTTTAATGTATATATATGTTTTTGTTTTAATTAGTTGTTTTTTTTCTACTGTCAGACACTTTGCTTGACTTTTCTGCAGCAGTCAACTGTAAAATAACAAAAGAAATGGATAGTAAAAACAACCTCAGGGTCTTATTTTCTAGCTTAAAGCACACATAAAGTAACCAATGAAGAATTCCCACATAATAAGGAATGTTCCTGTGTGGTTTTACAATTTTACAAACTCTGAAATTAGCCCTTTTTTTATTTTTCTATTATAGTTTTATGTACCTCCTTAGATATACAGTACATTGTGAATTGGTGTGAACACATTTTAATTGCTGCAGATTATTTAAATACTAATTTAATCTAATTACAGACTCTTTAAAATAAACTTCGGGTTCTTAAACATAAAATCCATGCTGAAATATTTATCTCTGTTTAACCATTATCTAAGCTTATTTTGCACTTTTTTTGTTGTTGTTTTAAAACAACCAGATTGGCGAGTGCTCAGCGATTAATACTGTATATGACGGTCAGAAAGTTATTATATAAACAACATATTTGCCCCTCTCTTGGTGGGGATTGAATATAAACTTAGATGCATAACCCATTATCAGGGTTATCAGGTGGCAAAAGCATGCCTTTGGGAAGAAGCCATCCAGGTAAGAAATATGAGGTACTTCAGGCTCTGCTCGCATCATCGATTCATTAATTGCAGAGAGCTTGATTTTCCCTCTAAAGCTTAAGACATAATGTGCATTATTCATTTTAACAGCCAAGAAGCCCTTTAGGAAAGCCAGTTGGATGATAAGGACTCTATGATGAGACTAAGCTGCTGATGTATCCCAGTTTAAGAAAGTATAGTGATTATAAGATCCACATAATGTTCATGAAGTTCTTCAGTTTGGTTTCAGTCCAAGAAGCTGCATTCTTCAAAGTTTGAAAGTTCTGGCTGAAAATAAGAAACACAGAACTGAAAAAAAAAGGTTATTTTCAGCTGTTCTCTTTTTTTATAACTGTTTTGTGAATTATTTGTTTTATAACAAACAACCTACATGACATATAATAAAGTAAATCATATTCTATTTTATTCTATAACCTGGTCAACATTTACCAATGGGAAAGAATCTAATAAATTAACTGACTTCATAAATCCTTTTAAAGGACACATGTAGGCTCAAAATCAACCACAAAGGAGATTGTAATCACCCGTCTTTTCTATTCAAAAAAAGGTCAGTTATAACGATGTATAATCCCAACATTGCCAGAAGTAAGTCAGATCTGTTTCTGGTGCATTTTGGTCTCAGCCAGGGCTGCCATTTTAAGGATATCATCTCTGCTGTTTGCAGATTATGTTCTCCTGTTGGCCACATTAAACCAGGACCTTTGGCGTACACTAGGGTGGTTTGCAGCCGAGTGTTAAGCGGCCGGATGAGGATCAGCATCTCCAAGTCTGAGGCCACGGTTCTCCACAGGAGAAAGGTGGACTCCCCTCTTCAGGTCCTTGTCTCAAGTGAAGTTAAAGTATCTTGGGGTCTTGTCGAGTTCTGGGACAAAGCTCTCGATTTACCAATTGATCTAAGTTCCCACCCTCATCTATGGTCATGAAATCTGGATAATGACCAAAAGGACAAGATCGCAAACAAAAGTGGCGGAAATGAGTTTCCTACGCAGGGTGGCTGGGCGTACCCTTTGAGAGCGGGTGAGGAGCTTAGTTACTCGAGAGGAGCTCGGAGTAGAGTCGTTGCTGCTCTACGTGGAAAGGAGCCAACTGAGGTGGCTCTGGCATCTGTTCCGGATGCCTCCTGGTCGGTTTTCCAGGCATGTCCTATTGGGAGGAGGCCTTGTGGAAGGCCCAGGACAGGCTGGAGGGACTATGTCTCTGGCCTGGTTTTGCCTTGGCGTCCCCCCAGAGTAGCTGGAGGAGGTGTTTGTGTGGATTAGGATGTCTGGGCATCTCTGCTTTGACTGCTTAGAGTCCATTCCAGTAGTGGAGTCATCATGAGAAACTGATCCTTCAGATCAAGTCAGACCTGTTTATAAATCACATTTTTTCAGGGATAGATAGTGGATAAGGCTTGGATTGTGTTAAGTTTAGTGGCCTGAACAAAAGACGTTCTACTGACCTCTTATTTTTTTAAATCAGATTCTTTATTTGCTAAAAACTCCTTGCCTTTCATAAATCTCAGATTTTATGTCTTTAGCGTAGAACAAGTGTTTATCAAAGCAACACAGAATGTAGTGTTCATCAAGATTATTATAAATACAGACTTGGACAAAACAATATTTTTTAGGATATGAAAATTGTACTTCGTACCGCACTAGTTTATACTTTTAATTACCTCTAACTTTAAAAACACTTTGGGCTTGGTAGCACAGAGCATTATTTAGGGTGTGTAAATTACAATAATCACAATATACTGTTGTGTTTTAAACCTAAGAGGAACTAATAAATTCTCTATCGGGATTTGCATTTTACATCATCAGATCCAAGGATGCTTTAATTTTTATTCACACATGAAAACACCGAAAGAGGTGATAATTAGAGCACATGCAGACTCTGAGCTGTGATTTGTCTGTGCTCTCGTTACAGATGCTGTTCTGATGCCTCCAATAAACAGTCACAATTATCGCCCAGTAATAATACAGCTGTCTGTCAATGCAGCTGCAGCTTCCAGTGAGCATGTTTGGGATAATTTTAGGTTTGCCCTGATTGCAGTCACATGCCACCTCTTTGCTTTTACTCAAACATGATCAGAACACAAATAGTGTGTTCATGGACTTGCTGAGAGATGATGTACTAATTATTAACAGTCATATATAATCTGATTTAGTGTAGTAGGCCTATACTGTTTTATTAGGAAAAATATTCAATACAGTTTTTCTTCCACAAGAGGGAGCTCACAATTTCAATTGTAAACTGTAAACCACCCATGTATCTTAATATTTTGCACTTTATCTGTACTCCTGTAATTTTGGGGAATTTTTCACGTTAATATGTGTGACATTAATAAGTTTAAAAATATAAACAATCAGTAAATACAGGAAACATTGAAGATCTAATACAAAAAAGATTTTGTTAAGGATTCCAATGACTCTATGTTAAAGTAGGAGGATAAGATTTCCACATGTTTCTAAGTGTCTGTTGCTCACAACTGGAAGACAACAATTTCACATCAGGTGGGAAAGGGCCAGGATAGACATTAAAGTATTTTCACAATCCTCACCAGCTGTGTACACACTGTCAGTGACAGTCTGAAAGGGACATATATATTTTAGAGATATTTACATCTGCAACCTCCTGAAGAAGGGCTGCTATTTTACAGCAAACTCCATTTAACCTAGACAAACATTTTCCACTTCCATATGGAAAATGGTTCAGGATTTTAAAAAGAAAACCTAACAGACTCAAACTATTTTATCATGGTGTAGTCAAATCAGTCCCCCGATAACTTGAAGAATCCTTAAGCACAAAGCATAATAAATACCCTGTTTATGGCTAAACTTTGTCTTAGGTGCTAAGAGGTGTATTATTTTTATATATGGCTACTCAAAAGGTACAGCAGCCAACATAAAAAAGAGCTTATTTATTTGTTAAAACTGTCACTATGTCCTCACAGTAGAATGAAAGACGGTCAAGCCCTGCTGTCTACTCCCAGTTGTCCCACTGCCTTTTGCAAAAATAGAAGGCCCCTGGTTGAAAACAACCGATCATAGCAAGAAGGGATATCTTAGCACTGTCACTACTGCTTGTCAGAGATGGCAAAAGTACTCACTTTTCGTACTTCAGTAAAAGTACAGATACTTGTGTTAAAAAATACTCTGATAAAAGTGGAAGTACTGATTAAACTTCTTTACTCAAGTAAAAGTAACAAAGTACAGGCTTGTAAATTTACTTAAAGTATAAAAGTAAAAGTAGAAACCACTTTTTTCATGCCGTTGCCTACATTTTAAATGGATGTCTGCCAATAGGACTAGATCTCGGTTGTGTTCATTTTCAATCATCTCATCGTCCATACTACTATGCTAACGCCACCGCCACCAAGCTGCAATGATTTGCCGCGAATGAATACCGCCGAATCTGTCGATTCATCTTGTAGTGGTGCATCAAATGCAACGTAGATTCCCATCCAATTAGATTGAATTTGGTATTGATTACGTGAAAAATAATAACGGTAACTCCATTGAAATGATTCAAAACTAAAGTAACGTGCCAATTTTTTTAAATGTAAGGAGTAGAAAGTACAGATATTTGTGTAAAAATGTAAGGAGTAGAAGTAAAAAGTCGCCATAAAAATAAGTAGTAAAGTAAAGTAAAAATATCAGAAAAATCTACTTGAGTACAGTAACGAAGTATTTGTACTTCGTTAATTCCCATCTCTGCTGCTTGTGTATCATTCATCAAATTCAAAATTGCCAGTGTACTACATTTGTACTGCTGAATCAATAAAAAGCATATAATTGAGGTTCAGTCTCCACCTCCGATTATACCAAAGCTGTTTATTGCCTGTTATCAGTGCGCTTAGGCTTTGCTGTGGGTGAGTAGCTATGGAGCTAGGGTTGTATCACAGCAGAAAGCAAGAAGGATTGTTCACATTTTTCATGGGAGGAAGCCAGAGTACCCGGAGAGAACCCATGCATGCTCAGGGAGAAAATGCAAACTCCATGCAGAAAGGTCCCTGGCCACGAATCGAAACCTTCTTGCTGAGCAGCCCATTCTTATGGAACGGAAATCTTCTTTAGAATCAGGTATGGTTTAATTGCTAAGACTTGTTTTACCTGTGCAAGAAATTTGCTTTGATGATAAGGTTTGGCTGCACCAGGCGACCAAATGATAAATCTCCCCCCGTTGAGCAAACCCAACTCCCCTCCTAGAGATGAACCCAATGAGGGTAGTCTGCAAACTTCCTTAACTTTATGGACCATTGATAGGAGGTGGGGCTGTTGGTGTACAGAAAGAAGAGCAGAGGGGAAAGAACATCAGATTTAGACTACTTCGACAACTTTTATTTTCATTTTGTATACACAGACTGTAAACAAAACAAACTTTTGTTTAGTACAGATTTTCAGACAGTTAATGAATACTTCCATTCCATAAAGTGCAGCAGTGATCAAATGTAAAGAGGTATGTAGAGAGGGGAGAAAATGGGGCTGAGTGGAGGAGTCTAAGGGAATAGTGACCTAATGTTCCTCAAACTGGCAGTAGAACTGATTCAAGTAATTTGTCAGGAAAGTTGTTTTTGAAGTACATGTTTTTGGGTTTATAGTGTGTCAGGTGAAGTGATAGTATTGCAGAATAAGATACAAATAAGCAATTCAAGGCACTATCTGTCCAAATTTAATTGTTCCCTTGGTCTGTTATCTTAAAAAAGGGAATTGAGACAAAAGCAATTAGGTACCTTAGTCTAAAGCAGAAGAAGTGCAAATGTTTTGGCCAAACTTGTCCTGTCAATTGAATCTGGGGGTCACAAAAAATGTTTTTAAAATAAAAATGCAAAAACATATTTGATGATTTTTTGTAACTGTTTTACCTGAAGTAACCTCAGTTTCCTAAAATTGTTTGGTGAATTGCTTTGTGCTGTTATGCAACAACAATAATAGCTCTCTCACCTGCCTTGTTTCCATCTCCGCATCCTTCTTTCCAAAAGCACGCTGCCTTTCACAAACAGACATGACATGACATAAAATATTTTGCAAAATCAAAATTCAATAATCTTTTAGATAATTAATTCTTAACTTTTTGTGATTGTTCCTGAGATAATAGTTAAGGTAAAGATCACCTACCTCTTTAGCTCAGGATATTATTTAAAAGGATAATAAATAGTACAGTATTCATCTGTCCCTGATCTGCACCGGAAATGGGATCCTACGCTACTTCTGGGAGCTAACTTTTTCGGCTTTGGATTTAAATCTAGTCGTTTTTAGCCCTAGCTCAATCCTAACCCTAACCTTTAGCCCATGTGGGCTTGGCTGGGCCAGTGAGGCAGAAGTCCCAGCTGTAAATAATCTCAGTGGCACTGAGACTTAATTGTACTTTTCCACTTATTTTTAGAAGAGGTGTGGGAAAGTTTAAGTTTTTCTATTTTGTTAGGTTTTTGTTGTAATTAAAGTTAAATAGTTTAATAACTTAAAGCTACAGTGTGTAACTTTTAGCGACATCTAGCGGTCAGACTGCAGCAACATGAACATCTCCCCCCCCACCGCTTCTCCCCCCCACCAGTACGGCGAGCGTTACGGGACAAAATGTCTTCCACCACGTCCGCATCACCTACCTTCTCAAGTGATGAGGTTTGTTTACATAGATAATTTTACAGATAGTATTTCATTAGTCTGTGTAGGGTATAGATTTCATGTAGACTTAAGATAATAAATATACCCGTTATTTTTTCTACATCGTTGTGACGTTTTGGCGATCTCGCAATCACTAGTTTGTTGGCTCTGCGCTGCCGTAGCGCAAAGATGTCTGCCTCCATGGCTGCGAGACCCGCTCCTATGTAATTATAAATAACGAATTCTAAGGCAACGCAAATATTAAGGTTAAGAGGCTGAGCTCGTAGATGATGATAAAATAACATAGTTATGTATAATATATTACATTTCTGACTGTATACCTCTGTAATTATTACACACTGTAGCTTTAAATTGATTTTGTATTATATAGATTAGTTTGCCCTTTTGTTGTTGTGTTGTTTAAGTAAATGTATGTAAATGTTCCCTCTTGTGTCAAAATGGGCTGATCAGGCAGTATATATATATATATATATATATATATATATATGTATATATATATATATATATATATATATATATATATATATATATATGTATATATATATATATATATATATATATATATATATATATATATATATATATATATATATATATATATGTCTGGTTGGTTAGCCATCACCTGTTTGTCAGTCTGGATCTTGAAGTCCCATAGGATCTTAGCTCGGTCATTCTCAACTACCTTAGGAGGTGTCTTCCATTTTGACCTTGGGACTTCCAGCCCATACTCATTGCAGATGTTCCTGTATACTATGACAGCTACCTGGTTGTGGCGTTCCATGTATGCACTTCCTGCCTGCATTTTACACCCTGCTGTTATGTGCTGTATTGTTTCAGAGGCATCTTTGCACAGTCTGCATCGGGGGTCCTACCTGGTGTGGTAGACCCTGGCCTCTATTGATCTTGTACTGAGTGCCTGTTCTTGTGCTGCCATGATTAGTGCCTCTGTGCTGTCCTTCAGTCCAGCCTTTTCCAGCCACTGGTAGGATTTTTTGATATCAGCCACTTCTTCTATTTGTCTGTGGTATATGCCGTGCAGTGGCTTGTCCCTCCATGATGGTTCTCCTTCCTCTTTCTTGTCCTCGCTTTCGGTTTTCTCCTGCCTGAGGTATTCACCAAGCCATTTGTCTTTGGGGGCCATCTTTCTGATATACTCCTGGGTCTTAGTTGTTTCATCCTGGACAGTGGTCTTGACACTCACTAGCCCTCGGCCTCCCTCGCTACGCTTGGTATACAGTCTCAGGGTGCTGGATTTGGGGTGGAACCCTCCATGCATTGTGAGGAGCTTTCTTGTCTTGATGTCAGTGGCCTCTATCTCCTCCTTTGGCCAGTTTATTATACCAGCGGGGTATCTGATGACTGGTAGGGCATATGTGTTGATGGCTTGGATCTTGTTTTTCCCATTCAGCTGACTTTTCAGGACCTGCCTTACTCTTTGTAGGTATTTAGCTGTGGCAGTCTTTCTTGCCATCTCCTCGTGGTTTCCGTTAGCCTGTGGCACCCCAAGGTATTTGTAGCTGTCCTGCACATCTGTAATGTGGCCTTCTGGTAGTTCAACCCCCTCGGTTCTGATCATCTTCCCTCTCTTTGAGACCATGGGACCGCACTTTTCCAGTCCGAATGACATCCCAATGTCGTTGCTGTAGATCATGGTAGTGTGGATCAGTGAGTCGATGTCTCGCTCACTCCTGGCATACAGCTTGATGTCATCCATGTAGAGGAGGTGACTGATGATTGTTCCGCTTCGGAATTGGTATCCGTAGCCATATATATATACACTATATTGCCAAAAGTATTTGCTCACCTGCCTTGACTCACATATGAGCTTAAGTGACATCCCGTTCCTAATCCATAGGGTTCAATATGACGTCGGTCCACCCTTTGCAGCTAGAACAGCTTCAACTCTTCTGGGAAGGCTGTCCACAAGGTTTAGGAGTGTGTTTATGGGAATTTTTGACCATTCTTCCAGAAGCGCATTTGTGAGGTCGCACACTGATGTTGGACGAGAAGGCCTGGCTCTCAGTCTCCGCTCTAATTCATCCCAAAGGTGTTCTATCGGGTTGAGGTCAGGACTCTGTGCAGGCCAGTCAAGTTCATCCACACCAGACTCTGTCATCCATGTCTTTATGGACCTTGCTTTGTGCACTGGTGCACAGTCATGTTGGAAGAGGAAGGGGCCAGCTCCAAACTGTTCCCACAAAGTTGGGAGCATGGAATTGTCCAAAATGTCTTGGTATGCTGAAGCATTCAGAGTTCCTTTCACTGGAACTAAGGGGCCAAGCCCAGCTCCTGAAAAACAACCTCACACCATAATCCCCCCTCCACCAAACTTTACACTTGGCACAATGCAGTCAGACAAGTACCGTTCTCCTGGCAACCGCCAAACCCAGACCCGTCCATCAGATTGCCAGATGGAGAAGCGCGATTCGTCACTCCAGAGAACGCGTCTCCACTGCTCTAGAGTCCAGTGGCGGCGTGCTTTACACCACCGCATCCGACGCTTTGCATTGCACTTGGTGATGTATGGCTTGGATGCAGCTGCTCGACCATGGAAACCCATTCCATGAAGCTCTCTGCGCACTGTTCTTGAGCTAATCTGAAGGCCACATGAAGTTTGGAGGTCTGTAGTGATTGACTCTGCAGAAAGTTGGCGACCTCTTCGCACTATGCGCGTCAGCATCCGCTGACCCCGCTCCGTCAGTTTACGTGGCCTACCACTTCGTGGCTGAGTTGCTGTCGTTCCCAAACACTTCCATTTTCTTATAATACAGCTGACAGTTGACTGTGGAATATTTAGGAGCGAGGAAATTTCACGACTGGATTTGTTGCACAGGTGGCATCCTATCACAGTTCCACGCTGGAATTCACTGAGCTCCTGAGAGCGACCCATTCTTTCACAAATGTTTGTAAAAACAGTCTGCATGCCTAGGTGCTTGAATTTATACACCTGTGGCCATGGAAGTGATTGGAACACCTGATTCCAATAATTTGGATGGGTGAGCAAATACTTTTGGCAATATAGTGTATATATATATATATATATATATATATATATATATATATATATATATATATATATATATATATATATATATATATATATATATATATATATATATATTCCCCTTGTGTGTCACTTTGATAGGTCAATTAATACTTCAGTTGCTTGTGTTAAGTTTGGTTTTTGTTGACATCATTTTCATTTTTTTGCGACCAGATTTATGTTAAGTTTTTATAATTTTGTATTAAATAAATCTGTTTGTATTGTTTCTTCAAACTTCCATGTGCTTCTCTGATTTTTTCGGGGGGCTGGGTCCCTGAAGCCATGTCAAATTTACATCTTTTTTTGCTGCTTTTATTTATCAAACAACCTTAACAATTCTTTTTCAAAATAGCACAAGTTGATTCTAACATCTTTTTCTGATGAAACTGGAAACTTTTTCCAAGACGGATGTAATATACTGATCTCATAACAAAGGGGTGCTTTATTGATTATCTCCACTTTACCAACATGCTCAGACACCCTTTCAAACAGCAGACCTTCCAAGTACTAGCCACAACAGGAAATAGTGTAATAGTATAATAAATTTGTCAAAGCATCTCTTTTTGGTTACTTTTTCGGCTCTTTAAATTCAAAGTCATGGGTCAGGGCTTCAATTTACCAATTTCATTTTAACCAAAACATTTTTTTTCTACAGAAAATCCACACACAATAACAACATAAATTGTCACATTAATACAACTTGTTTTACTGTGTAACTGCATAAACAGTGTTTAAACTCACTCTAAATACCAAGTCCTTTCTGTGTTTAAGATATTAAACACTTATTTTGAGCACTTTTTCCTCTTTATATGACCCATCATGCATAGAACACAACCGAAAAAAATAATAATAACAGGGATGATAATATGCACGCTAAACATTTGTTTTTTCCATTACATATTATTCTATTTGTTTTGCGATGAGGAAATAAACACAAAGCAAAAAATTTTATTCAGCTTATTGATATAGTACCAATTTAAAGCACATATCATCACAAGGCTCTTTTAAGAGACAATTCAATTAGATCATTTTCAGACTGCTTAAAGGTTTTCTATCTAAGAAAACCAAGCTGATTACATTAAGTCAGCTATTTTGATGTATTCCTCCTGGATGAGCATATGTTGACAGTAGATATTTTCTTGCACTGGGTTGTTGACTCTACCGCAGTCATCCACACCGAGCATAGATGCATTGACAATGGACTGGAATGACTACCTTTAACAGGAAAAAACCTCCAGCAGAGCTTGGTGTTAGCAGCCATCCAACGAGGCTGGTTGGGGGTTCAAGGAAACACAAGCAGACATACAAGTCAAACATAGAACCACTGATCTTATAAATACTATGTTATAAAACTTAATGGAAATCTAGCTCCATTGGTGACGGAGAGCCCCAAAAGCCAAGAACCTGAAAGCTATTGTGACCCTCAGGTACAGTAAGTTTCGTGATAAAGAGAATAACAATCTGTGAGGCAAGGCCTTTGGTCCAAGCACAGCGGGGCACAGGTTCACATCTCCTTGTGAGAGCATCTTTTGAGAGGGGGGTTTGCAAAAGTTGGAGAAGAGAGTTCAACAGCAGAGCTAAAATCCATCCTCTTACACCAAAAATCAAAGTTGATACCAGTTGACATTGGTCTTTAAAGTCCAAAACTATTTAAAGATTACAAATAAGTGCTAAATTCAGAGGGAAAGAATAAAAACATTTTGTGTACTGTAAGTGGCTGTGTTGTGAGTGATCTTTTTTCTGAGGGTTCAAATATTTTCACATGTGCACAGACTCTCTCTACATCCTCTTTCATTTTACCTCCTTTGTTGCCACAATTGCAAAAAATGTGTGTGAGTTTGCACCTGATGTTCAAACAGGCTAAATATAGACACAAATCATTGCAAGCAGTTAACTTTGTGTTTATTAAACCACTTTTTGGGTTTTAAGCATTTACATTTGCATTTTACACCCATTATTTCCTGCAGTTTCTCATCAACATATTGTCCCCATTATAATGGAGTCATACAAGCAATTAAGTTTGCAATTGTTTTTCTGCCTATTTTACAAACTAAGTACAATTTGGACATGCTGTGAAATTTAGATTTGTGCCGGGTAGAAATAACAGTAAAATAAATAGGAAACTACACAAAAAAGAAATATATAAAACAAAGTAGAACAGAGTAATCCTTTATTGTCATGATCTTGGCACTCATGAATGGCTTAATTTTTGATTTCACTCAACTGTCCAACTCTGCCTGGTTTCTCATTACTGCTCATCTAATCCACCTGCTCCTGCCTCTATTTAGGCTGCCTACAACCAGTCATCAGCACCAGATTAATTCTTTTTAGCCAGTGGGGAGAGTTTGTTCAGTGTTACCAAAGTGTTTCTGACATCCTGTTCTGCCTCTCAACCACTGAGCCTGCCTGTTCTTGTTCAGATCTGTTTACCTGACCTGACTTCGGATTCCTGGACTTCTGAGCTTGCCTGTTCTTGTTCTGATCTGTTTACCTCAACTATCTTCGGACTCCTGGACCTCTGAGCCTGCCTGTACCTTTTCTGACCTGTTTGCCTGACCTGTGTTGGAACTCATGCTTGTTCTCCGTCCTTCGTGGCGGCAATATATGGAACACTCTGGGTGGCACTCACTGCATATTTTTAGCAGCCCACCAGCTGGATCCTATTTTGTTCTCTGGGCACAGACTGAACCAGGTTAGTGACTCACGCATTCATAATCATCCTCCATCAGATTATCATGGTCACTAAACTGTGTTTCTCAGCAGACTTTCCTGTCTTAGACACTCTAGCCACTGCTAGAGCAGATCCGATTTTATGATAAACAGTTTTTGAGTAATCCCTCATTGTGTTTTGCCTTGAATACCCGGTCCTCGGTTCTGAGCCGTGACAGCTATTGCCTGACATTTGGGAAATTCAGCTGTTTTCTCTACAGCAAAGAGGAAGTTTAGGACAGAAGAAAAAGGTTATGTAGCCTCAAAAACATAATTCTCAGAATTAGTAAGTAAATTTGTTAAATGCATATTTACAAAATATGCATATAAAAAAGCCTAATTAACCAATATAACTGAAGAGAGATAAAGAGCTGGTAAAACCTAAAAAAAAAAAAAAAAAGGCAAGACCTGATAAAACATAATAAACAACAAGTTTTTATCAAACTTTTTTTTCCTTGCATTCTTTTGGGAGACACGAAACTAGAAACTTAACTCAAGTTTGTTTTTACCATTTAGCATATTGCACTGTTAATCACTCTGTAAACATTTTAAAATACCACATGATTTAATGGGGCATGCTATTCCTTAAGAAATGTATGCTGTTAGATATTAGTATGCAAAAAAGATATAAAAGGATATTAGAATGCAGAACATAAACAGCAGAAGCCATCTGCTGGTTGTCTATAGTAAGATAGTTAGAAAGAGAAATGACACAAAGTTTATATTTATTATTCTTTTTACAAAGTTTAAAGTCTTCTTAAGAGGAAGGGGGTTGAATCTTGCTTAAATCCCCTTAAAACTGCTCTGAGCAGTTAAACTACAGTATGTATTCCAAAACATGTTTTTAGTTTTTGCCTTATGTTATTGCTAATTCTTATGCAATTTGTTCCCCTTTTAACTTCCCTATAAACATTCCCAGTTTATCTACATCCCTCCATAGGCTTCCCAGCCTCTCCATCATCACCCCCGTCTCCAATGAGCTCAGGTCCATCGCTATAGCAACTGGTTGCCATGGGCGACGAGACACAGCCAGCGCCAGCGAGCATCTTCCCCTCCGTTGTTGTCGAAAGGCAGGCAGAGAAGAGAGAAAGGCGAGGCGCCAGCAGAGCAGCGGAGAAATATACTTTCCGTCTTGTCAAAGTAAAACCCATGAAATGTTAAGAAAACATAAGAAACAATAATCAGATCAGTGATATGGATTTCTTTAGCTCTGATTCTGTCTCTGGAAAAGCTGCAAGAAGATGGTAACAACTTGTTCACACAGGAAAGTGTTGCTTCAGCTGTCTGCATTGTTGGAGTTTAGGTTGTGACCCTGACGCCAATAAACAACAGCCAAGACCGGCATCAGCTCAACTGCCAACGCCACTGCTGTCTCTGCAGGGTGAGTCCCAACTTACCCTTATCTTCTTAGGGGTTTTCATTTCACTCTATTGGTGTCTGTCGGCCAGCATGTGGGTCCACAATGTAAAGGTTCAGCATGGTGCAAAGAGGTGAGCCCTGTCATGGACCCTCTGTGCCAGGCATGTGTGATGGCGACTCCCAGCTGGTATACACCCAGAAAACCGTGGCAACACAGGGGCAAAAAAAAACGCCTTTGTCATCTCAAGACATTTTTTTAAATCACGCCTAATATTTGCAGGGATATCTGTAGGTCTATGCATGTGTACTCATAAATTACAGATTTTTGGTCTGTTATGTTTTGAAAAATTAATGTCACAGCTGTATTTTTTTTTCAGCAAAGGAAATGAAGGAAAAAAATAAGTTTAATTAAATAAACATGAGTTGAGGTGATGTCATTTAAGAAAATATTTTGTCTTTTATAATCTTACAAATGAATTAAGACATCTGCCATAAAAATCTACTATGATTCCAACATCTTTTCCATCATTTAATAAATATCGTTCTTTCTGCACAAACACTGCCATTAATCATAGTGTGTAGAATTTAAGTTGTATTGAAAGACGATACGAATCTAAGAGAAACCCATAAATCCAGACAGAGATGCTTATCATAGAAGTCATTTGTTGGGAGAGATATAAGAGATGGAAGGTGAAGAAATCTGGATTGGTGAGCTCAGTAAGGACCTCTGGTTTCATCAACAGGTTGTTGCTTTTTGTAAAACATTTTCAGTCTGCATTCATTCTTTTTTTTACCCAGTTGTATAAAATATTGAATATCCTGTTCACTATGTATATTTTCCATGGGTGTTAATTTATAATTACTTACAGTGTGTTGGGCAGTCCTGTAGAGTTCCTCCTGCAGCTAAGAACCAAACATTTTCCAAAATCAATGGAGTACATCCATGTTAAATGGTACATCGATTTACATTGGATGTACTTCAGATCACATCAGCCCAGGAAAATATGCTACAGGTATAGACATATTCCTGTCTATGGCTACATGCTTATAGATGCATCAGTGCTGAACTACTTTGGTTTCATTCTACTCATCAAACAATGTTTTAGTCATAGAGGATCAAATAAAAAGATTGTTTCAAGACTTTTTCAGTAAAAACTTACATAATGTCTTTTTAACACATAAACTGAATGTATAACAACAACAAGTGTTTGCCCACTGAGATTTCTTCTGCTCTTAGTTTTTGTCAGACTTAAAAATTCAGATAATAGAAAAAAATAAATAAATCAGAAAACGATAGCCTGAGTAAATACAAAAGTTGTGTTTCAATGATTTTAAACAGCTGACTTAAATATTTTTCAAAAGGCAGTCAGAGGTCTAGAATTCACTTTAATAATGCCTGTATAATAATATGAAGTAGCCTGCCAACACTGAAAAATTAAAGCATATAAAGAAATTTAAGAGCAGGTGAAAAATACAATTAATCAGACTGGAAAGGGTCACAAAGCCCTAAAATATATCCTTAAATGGTGAAAATTTGGTAGTCTGCTGAAGTTTCAGAGGTTGTCAGTCACACAAAAATTACTAATTGCAAAATCAAACACAACCACATCTAAAGAGCTTAAGGCCTCTTTTGTCCCATTTAGGCTTGATAAAAATGCATAATGTTGAAGAAAAATTATTATTTTTAGTTTTTAATACAGTTAATCTTATGGCATGTGTAAAAGGTATGTTGAGCACTCTCATTCTGAACATATTTCTTAATTTTGAACAAGTTTGTGAAGATAACCTTTCCTTGAACCAAAGGACTGAATTTAAGTTTGTTCCTGAGAATTTATGGCAGGAAGAGGCCCCCGCATTCCAACAGCTATTCTGTGAGGTCTTATCTTATGTTTATCTTAGCCAGAAGACGTTAGAATTCCTGGACGCCAGGCCATAAATTAGGGGAAGCTCTAAGTTTTTCTGAGTGTCAGAGATAGCTCCTGGTTGGAGGAGCAAAAGCCAGCCTTATTTGAATAAATTAAATACAAGAGGATAAAGCTTTCTACATAGAAGTAACAAATCAGATTTGCTCTTGCAACTCTCCAAAGATGTCTTTGTACGTCTTTGCTTTCTTTCCTTCTCTCCATTTATGTCAGGTAATTGAATGTATGTCTCCCTTGTTCTGCAGTTTCTGGTGTAAGTTTATGCATTGTCTTATTTCTAAGTTTATGCATTGTCTTATTTCTAAGTTTGTGCATTGTCTTATATTGAATTAAACTATGTAATTCTGTGATGTCAACACGCAATGCTGGTTTTCCTTGGGGCCACACGCAGCTCGCCGAGATGAACCTGGGAAAGGAAGAGAGAAGCCAACCTTTTTCCAAAGTTAACTATTTAGAATATTTTCTTCCTTAACAATAACCTTGTTGACTAAATACAACTAAGAAAGATCAGTCAGACTTTCAAAAGACTGAATGACTTTCAAAAAATAAAGGTTTTTTGAAGATCTAGTAAAAGTCAATCTTTTTATGCAATACCATGATAATAAACAGCTTGTTTGAAAACTCTCAATTGGAACTGAATACCATTCTGTCATGAGTGTGCCCAGTCTCCTCCAATACCGTGTAAAGGTTACAAGTTATTGCAAAGGCTTGATAGCAGTTGTTATGTTGAAGTGTGTATGACAAGTTGTTAGGTGGGCAAGATAATTTTAAGTATTGCCAGACAAGCTCATTCTTTAAAACTGCATCAGTCACTGCATTTATAATGTACATACAGTACTGCATCAGCAATGAGTGGAAGCATGCATGGACGGACAGACGCAAGGATGGATGGATGGATGGATGGATATACAAATAGAATTTTAGCACAAAAAAAAGCTTCTGCCATAGTTCCATTCCTGGCATAATATTGTAGTGAGCATTATAGTCCAATTCCAAAACTCAGATTTGTTTATACATATATATAGTAATTTCAGCTTATTTTTGCGTTAACGTGATGGGGTTTGACTTCTCAAGGAATCATTTGAAAGTTATGAATTAATAAATACATATTTATTCAATAGCTTTCGGTACATATGCAGCTTTATTTGCCAATGAAAATAGTTTAGTTTCCATCTAAGTGCAAGATATTTTAAAAGGGAAACTTAATTGAGAATACCTGGAGGACATTATGGTGAAGCTGATTGAAAAGTTGCCTGCAAATGTAATATTAGAATGGTTTATGTATCATATGTTTGCTAATTTTGTAAATAAAAGAAGTCAAAGCACATATTGGCCAAAATGGATTAGTGTCTGACTATTTCAACTATAGACCCTTTAAAACATATTGTAATTTACCATAGTGTGCTCTCTTTAGAATGAAATAACAGTTATTGGCTTTCAGCTACAGTGACCATTGGCTTTAAAGTCTCCTATGACCAGAATGAAAAGTGCTTCTTCTAAAGAACTCTCACAAAAGAGATGGAGATGCCTCATCTGTTCATCCACACTTCAGTGCACAACATCAGACCAGCTTTGTTCAATAACTAGGCTGCAGAAACCTTAACGTTGCGAATGGGTTCTGTGATAACTGTGCTGACCGAATCAGCTTGAGGGCATGTTTCTCTGCAGCTTTCTTTTAGACACACATCTGCTTCAATCTGATCTCAACCAAGGTTTGGCAAATTAGGAATACAATTATATGGAGTATTACAGCTGCTGTTGGAAACACAGCTGTAGGGGCATCATATTGTTTAAAATCTCCCTTTAACTACATATTTTTCACAAGTTATCAAATGTACGACTTGTTAAGTATTCAGTTCTTCTTTATTCCTACAACCTTTGAGATATTTAAGCCTTAGACCATGTTAAATGCTAAACTTAAAAGAATATCTGAGATGTATGGTTTAAAGAACAAACTGCAGGAAATATAAATACAAGACACATTTTGTTAAGTCTGAGGCAACAAATGTTCTGAATACTGAGTTGAATTAATGTATTTGAAGCAAAAAAACTGCTTGAAGCAAGAACGTTTTCAGTCTTTTTTCATATTCAAAGTCAGGATGAATTGGTATTTTCAGAGTTTTTACCTTCAATCTGTTTCTAAATGTTTAGCTCCCAGAGCTGAGAATGGTGTTTTCACTGTGTCCAATTAACTTTAGATGACAGGGCTGTTTCTGATGTTTAAGAAGCTTCTTCTGTTGTTAGAAACTGCTATATTTAAAGGGTTTTTACACCATCCAAGATCAAAGTGTTAAAAAAGCTATACGTGAAAATGCAGTGACGCCAAAGCTGTTGACATACAGAGACGCTCTCACAGTGGACATTGTGCGGTCAATACAAACCTGATCTCAGAGAGGAGAAATGATTGAAGGTGGAGAGAAATGATTACAGTAAGAAAACAGATGAGCTGGTATCCAGATGTCAGATATCCAGACTCATCTTTCATAACTTGCTTTATATTTAGATTTCTGTTATATTCATCTTTGGGTGTGTGTGTTGGCTATATTTGCTGACTCACAGAAGAAGAGGTAGACAGCTGGAAATAAAGAGGCAGACAAAAATAGCATCTTAAAGCAAACAATACAAAGGTATAAATTCAATTAGATAAAGACAGACCATCATCATAGAGATAGTAACGATCTCTAAGATACAGAAATAGACTAGAGAAAAAAAAAGAAAATCACAGAGACACAACAGGAGCAAGAAGGGATGCAAACAGTTATTGTCTGAATCTTGAGAAAAATTGCGATTCATATTGTTAACATATACATTTCTTTAAAATTCTTTTTCGTTGCACTTTGCATTGGTTATGGGTTATCAAGCAGAGTAAGCAGACTAAAGGTAATCTATTGCTATAGTGATGTTAATTCAATTCAGTTCAGTTTATTTATGTACCACCAATTCAAAACACGTCATCTCAAGGCACTATACAGAGACAATACAACTAAATTATAAAGTTAGATTGGTCTAAAATTTTCTTTCTAAGGAAAATCAGCTGACTGCATTGACTCATTGACTTCAAAGCAATCCATTACACCAAAAATGCTTGTGGCGAATGTGGAGACTAAAACTCCCTTTCAACAGGAAGAAACCTCCACCAGAACCAGGCTCAGTGTGAGCGGCCATCTGCCGAGGCTGACTGGGGTTTAAGGAAACAGAAGCAGACACACAGAAAGAAGCAAAGATACAAAAAGTACCTGTCAACCAGCTACACAGGCAGCCCTGTCATGGAAACACACACCCAGGCAGGCGGGCTCCAAGCCAGTTTCCATGAGGGAGGATGAAAGAGAGCACATTCTGTTTGTCACAGTCAGAGAAACGGGACTACACTGAAAAACAGGCCGAGCTTCAACATATATAAACAAAGGGGGTTGATGGCAGCAGCACAGCTGATATTTCACACCAAGGATGGGGTCATATCAAAACAGGAACAGATCAGATGAAGCTACAATGATGAGAAAAAGCAGAGTGAGCATAACATTAGAGCTTGAGCTAACAAATACTGCAGAGTGGGAGAACAGAGATGGAATTAAGCAGACTAATGAAAAGGGTTCCCTATGTCCTCCAGCAGTCCAATGCTATGTTCACACCCAACACATTTTGAGCAGCAGAAGCAGCAGGTTTACATTTAAAGTCTATGGTTGAGGCACATTAAGGTGTATCCAAAGGTCCTGCAGCACGTCTCCAGCAGCTGAAGCAGCGTCTCGTGAGCATCTGAGGCACATGGCACAGCACTGCTGATGCAAATCACTATGATCACTACCCTGAAACACTGGTCAGAACGCTCTCTATGTTGCTTCTGTAGAAGGTTTTGAGGATGGGTGGGGGCAAGTGGGCTTTCTGTCCTTTTGACCATTGAGGTGGTGTTTATTGTTAAGGTGAGGTTGTCTGTGATGTGCACCCCCAGGAATTTGGTGCTGCTGACCACCTCTACAGCTGAGCTGTTGATGAGCAGTGGAGCATGGTTAGGCTGTTTTTTCGTGAAGTCGACAACGATCTCCTTTGTCTTCTTCACGTTCAGGATCAGGCTGTTATTTCTACATCAGCCCACCAGCTGCTCCACCTCCTCTCTGTAGTCCTAATTATTGTCATTTCTGATGAAGCCCACCACCGTGGTGTTTTCTGCAAACGTCCCGGTGTGATTGCTGTTGAACCTGGGGACGCAGTCGTTTGTCATCAGAGTGAACAGGACGCAGCCCTGAGGGGAGCCTGTGCTTAGGGTAATGACATCGGAGGTGTTCTGTCCAACCTGGACTGACTGAGGTCTGTTTGTGAGGAAGTCTAGCAGGCAACTGCAAAGGGGTGTGAAGCTCAGCTGTTCCAGTTTGCCCATCAGATGCTGTTGGTTGATGGTGTTGAAAGCTGAACTGAAGTCCAGGAACAGCATCCGCATCGGTGTTCTTCTCTTCCAGGTGTGCTGGGCTGTGCTATAAAATACACATGAGGTAGACTAAATGTCTGTTTAACTGGCTTCTGAGATTGTCCAAGGTAAGCCAAATATTCATACATTCAACAGTGTCAGTTTCGAATAGCAGCAGACATAATGACAACAATAGCGCAGTTAAAACAACATGAAAACATTCAGCTTAAATGCTTAATGTTTACAAATGTATTAACAATACATCAGCGTAGCACAGCAATAAACTACCTTCAACTAACCTAGTTAGATAAAGGGGGCAGGGTGCTTTGATACAAAGGCAACCAGGCAGGATCAAGATGGTGGTCCCCTACCAAGTGGTCTCGATTGGGGAAGCAACAGGCTGGAAAACTACCGGATGGTGATCATGTGACTAAAAGTGAAGGGTTGGACAATGGCTGCGATGGACTGGCGACCTGTCCAGGGTGTACCCCGCCTCTCAGGCACCTGCACCCCTTGCTATCCCGCTTGGGATTAAGCGTGTAAGAAAATGGATGGATGGATGGTTGGACAATGGGACATATCGTGATTTATGAGTTCACAAAATGGCTGCTCCTAACATATGATTTTATATGGTTCAAAAGCAAACTGACCCTCAGCTACACTACTCAGGACAATGGAAAAACAAGAAAATCAGGATAAAATAGTCAAACCACATTAATTCACACCATGAAATCAGAGCTCTTTGTAAACCTTTCAGTTGAAACATCAGCATAAAGAGTCCAAAGTTCAATAAATGCTTTCAGATCAGTCTGATGCAACAACAAGGAAATCTGAGGGACTTTAATTGAGGTAGTTAACTTACACGGTTATCGACAAGTGCGTCCCACCATGATTTGACCGTAAAGACACTGCCACGCTGGATCCTCAGAGAGGAATTTTGCAGGGCAGCACGCAGGCGGAGACTCTGTTGTCTCACCCAACTCAGCGGTTCGGCATGTTTATACACTGCAGTCTGTGGCTTTTGACGGTAGAAAAAGCGGAAAGCTATTTTTGATAACTTCTAGGAAATATCACAAGTGGAATTTGTTTCTCCTTACAGCTCCAGGGCCCAGGGAAAGAAAATTTGTTTTTGCCATCTGGCTTTTAAACCTGAATGATGTTGGGGCTCAGTTCTGATACATCACAGCATTTCTTCTGCTGATTGGTCTGAGTGCGGTGATAATTGAGGAAACATGCCTTCATCAGAGAACCCTTAAAAGTGATTAGTCTTTGTGTGGATTGATTGTCGGGGAGCTGGTGACTCATTAATTAAGTTGATTCTGTGGCAATGTTGTTTCACAACACTGATCCTGTTGTCATGAGGGAATGATTAACTAGTCAGATATTAACTTAGGGTACAGCAAAAGTTGTTGAGAGCCTATAAAGAATAAATTTTATACACTTTTTTTAAAAACATAATCTTAATACTTTTAGAGACAGAACAATCCATAGTTTTAGTTACTTACTTTACTGTATCTCTGGTCAAACTATTCATGAGTAAATGTCAGCCGATGTCATCATAAATAGCAGTGGATGGAGGTTGCTTTCAAATGGAGTGGTGCTTGAAAATACTCTTACTTTGACCATGATGGTTTCCTTTAGGTAAATACATGCTGCCATCGCTGCTTTGTTTAACCTCTCAAAACCAAAAAAAAAGGTTTTGAGAGGTTTGAGTTTAGAGAATAACTCAGAATGCATGAAAATTCCACCAGTAAAATACAATAAAATACAATACAATATAGACATGTTAGACATCATTGGAAAGCTTAGGTTCTCCACAGTTTAACCACCAAGTTCATTTTTATGGACACAGCGAGCACCAAAGCACAATTAACATAGATATAGCAGCATTGCAAAATGTAAACATGACAAAGCAGCCACAGCTAAATACCTTTGGAAAAAAAATTTCACGGGCAAGGACATGACTTCTAGTACATTTGCACAGAAAAGCATTATTCTGCCACCAGTGCACAGCTTCTACACATTTGGACGCTTACCCAAGATCAGGTAAAGCCTGTACAGAAATGTTTATGATCAAACTCAATCATCTGACAAAATTATCAGACAATCTGGGGTTTCTCTGCCTCAAAATACTTGGCAATCTTTTTCCTTATTGTTAGAAATAAATCTGTTTCTGTTGGAAGTCATCGGCTGGCGATATTCAGGTTGAACACTGCTGATTCAAAGGTTTTAAAAATGTTTCTTCCTACTGCTTCTTACGATAATGTCAAGCAAAATCAGTGGAGCAAAACCACATTCTCCTGCAGACTAATTATGCATTTGCCTGACTTAATGCAACTAATTTTTAGAACTTCTCTAAGTAAGACCACATTAACACATTAGGCATCAACTTACAAGGCCTAACTGAAAATGTTCAAAAAGAGACATAAATTGCTTGCAGGGGTGCAGAGTAAAATAACTAGCATGGTAAAAAAAAATTCTGAGAGAGGGAGAAGGCTAAAGGCTAAGCACAGATATACACAGTAAACAGAAAGAAAAAGAGTAAAACAAAGTGACAAAAGAGACACAAAGAGGAGCAAAATCACAAGCAGCCTCAGAGGGAACAAACAGACAACAAAATATGTAAATAAAGTCAAAGAGCAGAAGAATACATAGATCTAAACAAACAGAAGGAAAAGCAGAGCTGAGCTGTATGGATAAATATCCCCTAAACACTCAAAATATCTATAAAATATTGAAAACTGTTAAAAAAAAAAACTATACAAAGATGTAAATCAAAGGGAAACAGCAGAACGTGAGAAAGAGATATAAAGTAGATGACAAGATATTTGCTTCTCAGGACTTTCCAATAGCAAGCTGATTATTGTCCAGCTGGAAGATCAGGAGTGTCAGTAAACATTCCTGTTTTTTCCTCTTCATGTCACCCTCTCTTGGCATCCCCCCTACACTTTTTCAAATGTCCAAAAATGGTACAGTAAATGGCCTGTACTTATATAGCACTTTTTGAAGTCAGGAGACTTGACCAAAGCGCTTTGCACTACATTCAGTCATTCACCCAGTCACGCACTGATGGTGGCAAGCTACATTGTAGCACAGCTGACCTGGGGCTCACTGCCAGAAGCGAGGCTGCCTTACACTGGAGCCACTGACCACCATCAGTAGACAATGCAAGTGAAGTGTCTTGCCCAAGGACACAACGACACTGAAAGTCGGAGCCGGGGCTTGAACCGTCAATCCTTCGATTTCAGGGCAAACTCTTACATCCGCCGCCACTGTCGCAAACAATGTTATGCTACAGTCCACAGTATAACATTGTCAAGCACTGGGACCAAGCGGAAAACCTCTGCTCAAACCAAAGCCCACTTCCTGACTTTAGACCTCCCACAAGCTCCTGATTGGCCCACCGTCTTTTTTTTTTGTGTAGTTGCCTGTCAAAGCTGTCACTCCTGAGAGGCTGACTTTACAAGCATCTGATGTGCCACTGAATCGGGTCTGTGATTGTATGGTCCAACATGCTGAAGTTAGTTATATTTAAAAAATACTCGCATCCCCTCCACTTCTGAAATCAAATTTCCGTCCATGTAATGGAGCCTTACTAAAGGAAAGAACAATCAAACATAAAACCTGATAATTCCCAAAGTGAATAAGTCTCTGTGCTGTTGAGTTGTCCACTTCCCAAATATACAATATAGTTACTAAAATAAAACAAGGTAGCTTAAGTCAAAAATATTCTTTTACAAAAAAGCCAAGAGCACCAACCCATTCATTAGGCTATGGTACTACGTTTGACCCTTAATACACATGTCTAACATGATTGTAAATGTGCTTTTGTATTATTTTATGCTTAAAAAGTGCCTAGTCACATATGGTAGTATTAACGCCGGTGTTCACTGAACTGCAAAGTAAGGCTGTGGAAGCTACCAAGTCGATGGATAACGAAGTAGTTAGTACCAACAGATGGTAATGATAATTCAACAATGTTTATGTCTGATATTCGTGCCCATTGCAAATATTATTTTCAGGCTTTGAGAGACATTGGTAAAAAAAATTCTCTTTTTTTACTGCCTGAAATTGAGTGCATTTTCATGTCTGCTTTTTTTGGTATATTATTACCTCCACTAATAATCAGATACATTTTCATAAGCAAATCATTTTATATTAGTTTAGACATAAGACTAGTCACCCATTTGCGAAGATCCATGACACTCTGCCATCTTGAAACTAAAGACCTTGCCGATGGATAAAATAGTCTGGAATGACAATGCATTTCCGCTTGCTGGTAACATGCATTTGAAGCAGTGAAGCAGTAGTTTATAAAGTATAGTGTTCGTTTGAGTGAAATACCCCATTTCAACGCTAAATGCCAGTATTTTCTTACACAATATCCCTTTTAAAAGTCTAAGAAAAAAGCAAACAGGATGGACACTTCACAGATTATTTCATTCTAACATAATATGTTGTTGTTTTTTAAGGCATAGAATATGATTGGTTACCTTTAAGATGCCTATGAACCCAACATATTAAATGTTGCAAAAAATATTCTTTACAAAGTATCGATATCTTATTAGTGCAGTGACTTATTCCCTGGCCACACTACTAAACATTTTTTGTTTAATTTTCAGCTTTTACTAAGACATACATAGAGTTCGAACAAAGTTAAGATGTGGAATGGCTCCACTGAATGGAATTTATTATGCTTTAAAAAGCTTCAAAATCCTCATGTCCAAAAAAAGATTTAAGGGTAGGTGTGAATACTGCAAAAGAAAAAAACTGTTTTCATACAGTTTACTCAGTTTGGAAAGCGCTGTAAATATGTATAGACTGTTGCTTGCTCAGGCGTCTATTGCATGCTGGAATTGGCAGTTGGGGTCATCTTTCCTGTGTGTTTAACTGTGTGTCTTTTCATGAGATGTAGGTTATGCATGCAGGCACAGTAGGGGAGCCGACTGTCACCACTGATCCTTTATGGCAGAAAATCACAACCAACCTGAAATAGAACAAGAGACTTACAGTGTAAAAGAATGACTAAGATTAAAAAAAGACGAGACGGACAGATGGAGAGATGAGAAGAGGCAGTGACACCCAAAACACTTCCTGCCTTCAGATAAATAGATTTTATCAACAGTGAGATGAGATGCAGAGAAAGTAATTATCACAGTAAAATAAAGCGAGATGGAGTGTGGAGAGACAGAAAACAAGTCCAAAAGCATCAGCTAAAATCAGACACAGTCATTAGAAACTGAATACAGAGAACATTAAACACCCTCCTAACACTTTCACACTCGAAATATCTTCATGAGCTGCAGGGGACAAAGAAACACAGTAAAACGGGAAAGAATTAGCATAAGTAGCATTTTCATAAAGCTTTGGCTAATGTTAAAAACATGTTCCTGACACAAAACCACTTTAGGTTGACAATGATAGCTCAGTGTTTTATGAGAAAAATAGATTTTTGGGAATAATTTTCTTAATATGCTTGCAGGACGTCTGGCCATGTTTGTACTGACTCCGGCAATTTTTCTTCCCACTATTAGCTCAGCAATCATCCTCCTGCGTCTGGACACAGCTGGACATCACGGTGGAGGCTGCTCCCTCTACACAGGCTGCTAAATTGAAAAGCAGAGAGCAGAAAAACGTCCTAATGTTCAGCCTGGTGTCCTCCTTTCCCTGTTTTCATATTTCCTGTGGGCAGTGTTAGTCTCTTGCCTGTCTCTGTCCAGCCTCCCTGCTAGGATGACTTATTGACAAGCTGTCAGACATGATTGTGGCAACAATCACTTTCCCTTGTTAGAAACACATTCAGAGGTTAAGCTTCAGCTCCTCAGACACCAAGGAGCAGCAGAAATTGATGAGAATGTGATTAATGGGATGTTTAATCACACTTTATTAATAAGGTACAACCAGTACAAAGCCTCTCCAGGCCACTAGATTCTACACTTATAGGAAAAGTTTTCAGGTTCCAGGTTCCTTCAACCTTTTCACATTACTGCCAGAAAACTCAGAATTTTATTGTATGTTGAATTAAACTAGGTATTTTTCTCACCTGTTTTACAAATATAAGTATTGTATTCTATAACTGTTGAGTAAAGTCCAGTGACAAATTACCTTCATAAGACAACCCAATGCTTCAGCTGTTTATTGGAGAACGTTAATCAATAAATTCTTCATGGACAAGGAAAAAATCAAAGAGGTGGGGGGGACGAAGCTGTGGAGGATTTTGAAGACATTCAATTGTATCCAGAATGGGTTTTATTATGAGTATCAATGAAAAGCATGTAGGGATGTAACCGGTATACAGATTAACAATACTAGGACATGGTTATAAAATGTTTGTTTTTCAAACATATTTTTACAATAGTAGTGTTCAATTAAAAGATATTGAGATTAATAAAAGATAAAGAGTTTTAGAAATTGTAATTTCTAAAAGATGCTCCCTTCATTCACGTCGCTGCTACTGAGGGGACCAACGATGCGATCCTGAGGGGAGCAGGGATGAGCCTGAGGGGAGCAGCTTTAACTGATGCCCATGAAATGATGCTTGTGCATCACTTCATGCATAAGTTAGGCTGTCGTTGGACGTAAGTTCTGGACTCGTTATTAATACGCTATGTATACACCCAAGATTGAAAAAAATACATAGAAAGTACAGCATATGTCAGCGTTTTAGAACATTCTGTCTAAATCGGCAAGGTGTGACAGGGCCCTAACATCAAAGCATTATTTCAACATTTGATTGATAACCTGTCTATCTGCAGTTTAAGAGAAATTTTAAACAAAACTGTTTCACAGCTTGATTGCTTTACTTGCAACAATAGCTATCTGATGGCACTGAGATTCGGTAAGGCAGTGATAGGTCTAACAAAGGACATTCTGCAGAGCTTCAGGCTTTAGGTGCCAAAATTTGCAAACATTGTGCTGTAGCAGCATGTTATTTACTGATTTTCCACATATAGGCACATGCTTTCCACGATTGCCCCTTATGTTTGAACTGTTTTATCTTTTCTTTATCCATTATCTCTGCTCTTATGGCTGTTTTCACAGTACTTTTAAATTAACTTTATGTTACATCAATTAGCTTCTCAGCATTACCAGCAACATTCCAGTACCAGCTGCTGGGATAAACGGACCAACTGTTGCAGATTTAGTTTAATGCTTGTTTGGTTAAACAAACAAAAAAAAAACTTCAGCTTCTATTCAAAAAGTGAAGAAAAATTAACTTGTTTTTTTACACCATGAAAAAAAAAAGAAAATAATGAGTTATTACAGCAATCTAAAAAAATAAACTACCGTTCAAAAGTTTGGGGTCACCCAAACAATTTTGTGTTTTCCTGAAAAGTCACACTTATTCACCATCATATGTTGTGAAATGAATAGAAAATAAAGTCAAGGCATTGACAAGGTTAGAAATAATGATTTGTATTTGAAATGACATTTTTTTTTTTTACATCAAACTTTGCTTTCGTTAAAGAATCCTCCATTTGCAGCAATTACAGCATTGCAGACCTTTGGCATTCTAGCTGTTAATTTGTTGAGGTAATCTGGAGAAATTACACCCCATGCTTCCAGAAGCAGCTCCCACAAGTTGGATTGGTTGCATGGGCACTTCTTGAGTTCCATACGGTCATTTGCAGCTAGAATAGTCATTTACCACATTAGCAATGTATAGAGTGTATTTATTTAAAGTTAAGACTAGTTTAAAGTTATCTTCATTGAAAAGTACAGTGCTTTTCCTTCAAAAATAAGGACATTTCATTGTGACCCCAAACTTTTAAACGGTAGCGTATATAGTTGTGATACAAGAATGAATTGAATTGTATTTATTTATTTATCTATCTTTTTGTTGATTGATATAATTTATTTATTAGGATTCCTATTAGCTGCCAAATTTATGACTACTAGTCTTCCTGGTGTCCTCAACATACATAAACTTGACTGAAAATATGAAAACGAGAATTGTGTCTGAGAAGATTTTTCTGTCTTCAAATGTCTGGAAAACTTGTTGATCTTTGCTGTGGCTCTCACCAAGAGGGCAGTTATTGCTTTTTCAGTTTTTTTCTTTTTTTTTTGCTGTCGCCATGGTTATAATCTCACAGAGCCCAGTGTGGCAATCATCATAAAAAAGTGAGAAGCGGTAAAATGGCCTGAAAGGGAAATGTTTTTGTCTGTAAATCCAAAACTGCAGCTTTCAGATAAAGCAGCCTCACCAGCATTAAACCATAAGGACAAGAAGCATGTGAAAAGACCACATGCGAGATTCTGAGTCATATAGCTGAAGTGCCGCTGTTGTATTTGACATTTAACTGACAACTAGAGGTACTTTCAGTGCTGTTCCTGGGAACATTGCTTGTCCTTAAATAAGCCTTTCCTGTAGGCCGATAGTCTGGTGGACTTCTTATTTCCACTTGTCTTTGAATAGAAACTGTTGAATGTCTCCACAAGATGAGTCATTCACACACACATTCACACACACCTTCATACACACACCCGAACACATTTAAAAGATTTGTTTGTCAGTAACAAGAAGGTAATGGCAGTCAATAGCAATTGTTATGTAATGGTGATGGTGATGATGGAGCATCATTTCATCACAAACACAGACACACGGGCCGTTTCGTCCTCTCTGCGGAGCGATGGATGAGGCGGCACTGAGCTACAATCTGTTTAACAGATGACTCTCTGGGTGTGTGTGAGTGTGGTGGTGGGGGGGCTGTTGTTACGCTTGATGTTAGAAATTGCTAACAGATATTCTAAACCTTAAACCGTCATACAATGACATAAAATAAACAAACACTTTCCCTTAATAAGAAGAGCTAAACTTGCCACTTTCTTACATTTTTAAGTGCAGTTTAACTCAGTACAGAAATGTTTTATTCATCCCAAAAGAAATGGAACTGAAGTAATAACTGATATGTTTTTTTTTTTTTTTTTTTTTTTTTTTTTTTTTTCAATGTGACATAGATGTTGATAGCTACTGACAGGAAGGATCTTCTGTAGTGGTTAAACATTCCTCTTAAGGTATTCCCTCAGATAAGTAGTTTTATTTCACCCAGTTTAAATGTTTCACACAAAATCTTCACATACTGCAGCATAACCTGTCAGCTTCAGGTCACAAACTGTTTCTCCTTCAGGGCTGGTTGTCTAAGAGCATAAATATTGGCTCCATTAATAGCTGCGAATCAGGTCCAGACCATCACACTGCCACCTACCTGTTTGACTTATAGTATAATCTTGAACAATAGCTTGTCTGAAATGCTCTCTAAGTTTCTGCAAGATGTAGAGGGAAGCAGTTACTCAAAAGCTTCCACCTTTGTCTTGGTGGTTCACAATATTTTCCGAAATGTCTTCAGGATGAAGAATTTTTTTTTTTTTTGCGACATTATGGCACTTTTATTTTTTTCAATGAGAGGCCTTTGTATTGTCGTTGGTGATTTTTGATATAGAACGCTCCCATGGATGCCAGGTTTTCACATTTTTTTATTCTTCAATCGTGAAGTCTGACCTTTGAGGAACATGAGGTCTATAGAGTTTTAGATGTTACTCTCGGTTCTTTGTGACCTCCTGGGTCAGTTAATTCTGATGCTTTACAGGAGTGTTTCTTGTTCTTCTTTGGAATGTTTAATACTTTTTAATGCTTCTTTTGACAATAATGGCCTTCCGCTTTGTTGTTCCAGCAGTCCCCAAAACCTTAGAAAACGCTTATCAATCCTTTCCAGTCTAATAGAAGTCAATGACTCTTTGTTTGTTTACTTTTATTTTTCTTTTGATCAAATTTAATGTATGTTCTGTTGCCTACAAAGATCTTTAAGTCTACTTCCTTTCCTCTTAATAAATTTAATCAAGTTAAATATTTTTTACTTTTTAAACATTAAAGTGTGACAAAAAGAAAACACAAACTACATCTGTAAAATATAAAATACTTAATCTGGTCATAAACTACATCTGTACCACATTGAAAAGGGCTCCATCAGGAGCATCTTATCTTTTCTGCATTTTTTGTCTTCCCAGCTTTTAAAAAAAATGATGTAAGCAGTTAATGAGAAGACGTTAATTTGATTCATTACAGACTTTATACCTGATTGAGATTGGAAACTTTTTTCAAACATCTCAGGTATTGACTGATGTTGCGTCGGTGCATATTCTGAGATGGTTCTCTCTGCAGGGTGACCAATCAGATTTAGTAAACTGGTAATGAGACATAGCGAGAGTTTGAAATGTCCTATGACCATGTGATGTAGATTCATCAGATGTAGATTCACCTGTCAATATAGATTCAGATTTTTTTTTCTCAAGTAGATTTACTTTCATACTACTTTGACTCACTTAGAAGTTTTGATGTCTGCAAATCCGAAGTTGTATATTTATTCCAGCAGAATAAAAATCTAAGGTTCATACCTAGAACCAGAACTGAACATGGAGAAGCAGCATTAAGTTCCTATTAGGGATGGAACGGTTTAAGAAAACCGTTCAGTTCGACTGTCTTGGTTCGGTTCGCGTGTGTTGCGTTCGGTTCATGCGCTGCTCCTTTTTCTCATAGGTGAAGCGTTTACACTCCAGAGCAGAAGGTGGCGGTACTGCGACCAAAGCCAACCACCAGTAGTAAACGAGAAGAAGAAGCGAAGCAGCGTAGCCGGGTGGAGCATAAAAAAATCAGTTGTTGTGAAGAATTGTGTGGGTATGGCGAGTGGGACAGAACAGGAGTTGGAAGACGCGCCAGCAGCACTTTATAGGTCTGCTGTACGGGACCGCTTTGCATTTAGAGTGACCTACGATGACGGCAGAAAGAAAGTTGTAGATAAAAGTGCAACAGTGTGCAAGCATTGTGCAACATGTTTTGTTTATGCTAACAGCAACATGACCAACATGTCATGCTAACCCCGACATCCCACATACTCCATCAGCACTCCGATCCGCTCTGCCGTGCTGCGCTCCAGACCGCCTGCACAAAGCAAAGCATACAGCCTCCGCTGTGGCTCCCGTCCGCTCCGCTCTGAGTTCTATGGAGATCGTAGAGGGCATGTGCAAGATGATTAAATTCAAAGCAGCAAAAATGCGGAAATGATCCATGGTTTTCGCAAATCATTAAACATAATTACAATTCATTAATTTTGGGGGATTTTTTCATTCATTTCATAAAAAAATAAATTCATAAATTTTTATAATTTTTATTTATTTTTTATTTTTTTGGTGTAACAATAAACATATACCGAACCGAACAGAAAACCGTGACCACGAAACCGTGAACCGAACCGAACCATGGATTTTGTAAACCATTCCACCTCTAGTTCCTATTCTCCACTTATCTGGAACAAACTTTCCAGAAAACTTTAAAAGTGCGGAAAGCCTGAGTTCCTTTAAATCAAGACTAAAAAAACATTTGTTTAGGATTGCCTTCGACTGTTCTAGTTAAACAGTTCAACTGAAACATCATTAGTTCAACTTTTTTATTTTCCTATTTTTGTTTCTGCATTTTTTATTTTATTTTTTTCCTACTTGCTTTTATTCTGTTTTATTTTTCTATATTTGAATCATGTAAAGCACTTTGCATTGTCTTTATACTGAATTGTGCTATACTAATAAATTTGCCTTGCCTTGCCTCAAAGTGCAATCAGATCCATGTGGCTCTAGAAGACCGTATGGTTCAGATAACAAAAAAGTTCTGTATGAATTAAACCAGATACACATTAAAATGTTCCTGTTTTATGTTTACAAATTCCTCAATTATTTGTAGTATGTTTTTGATTTTCGTCACTTTGCACATTATCCGTGTTTATGTTCTCATCTTCCTCATCCTGTGCCTTTTAGTAAGCTTTGTTTTCTAATTATTATATTCTCTTCATTTAATGACAATGTCAATGTTTCATTCTATCCTTTGGTCCTATAACGTTACATCAGGGAGCATAAGAGAAGAACTAATTGACAAATTCAACAGACAGACAAAGAATGAACCAAAAAACAGAGGAACGATGAAGAGAAGAGAGAAAAACCTAAAACCAAAACATTGGTGAAATATAATACATTTGTGTTTCCACCTAATTTTAAAAAATACATTCTACTATAGTAAGAATAAAATTGATTCCATATTATTTGAGATTTGTTCATAAGTCTGCTGTTCCTGTTCTCTGGATGGATGGATTTTTAAGAGGAACCTTGAAGAAAACATAAACTCTACGCTACCTCCCTTAAACCCCTCCAATAATATTTTTTGTGCATTTCCCCATCCAAAAACAGCTGGTGCCCATCTCCAGCAGCCATGCATTTTCCCGCCTTCCTAAAATGTCTGTTTAATCTGAACAGAAATTTTTCTTACTATGTAGGTCCTTGTTTTGATCTTATTACTATATTTTCTGTAATTCCAATTTTTAAACAGGCGAACCATAGTATTGAATATGAAGGCATTTATCCATATTATCATCATAATTGAATGGATGAATCAAATATTTTATCATCATCATCATCATCTATAAAGCATTTTAATAATAACCAAAGCTGAAACAAAGTGCTGTATCAAAAATAACAAAACAACATGTATATATATAAACTAAATACATAACAACAATGTACATAAAATAAAAACAATAGAATACAACACAGCAATAAACAGATTAAATTAATAATAAAAGAGGGTAAAAGAGTACCAAGAAAAAACAAGTCTGAGTTGGAGGTATAAAGATAAGTTTTTAGACAAGTTTTAAAAATGGACAGTATCGGGGCCTGTCTAATGTGCAATGGCAGAGCATGCCATAACTTAGGGGCCCTGATAGAGAAGGCCATGTTCCCTCTAAGGTTCTGACTAAACGTGGGGAAACCAGGAGAAGCTGGTCAGTAAACCTGAGTAGCAGAGCAGAAACATAACTGTGGATGAGCTCTGTTATGTAAGGTGGGGGCAAGACTCGGGTGATGTGCTCTCTTTTAGGTGTAACTGTTAAAAGACAAGAAGAAGCATTTTGCAACAGCCACAGATGTACCAGTATGGACTGGCTGACTCCTATATAAAGGGAATTACAGTAATCCAGCCATGAAGAAATGAAGGCATGGATTACCATCTCTAACTACTACCTTAAATTAATATATTTTATTTTTGCTATTTTTCTTAACTGATAAAAACTACTAATTTATATATTAAAATTAATTTTACAATTTATTTAAATATCTGTATAAATATATGCAACTCTCTCACTACTCAAATCTGCAATAATTTTCTACTCACGCATACAAAAACCCAAATCATTCCTTCAACCTATATGCTTAATTCTTGCGCCTGGTGAAGAACTGCTCTGGTTAAAGTAACACTTAGGCACACAAAAAACATCTTGCTGGGATTTAACAGCCATTTGTGAGAAGCAGCTGGCGACAAATCCGTCTTTCCCCGACGGAGGGGAACAAAGTTCAAGTGTTGACTTGCACAGTGTCTGCTGACAAATCGCAGCCTGGGATAATCCATAGCACACACACACTCACATCCACACACACACCCCCACATAACTCCACACAAAGCACATTTCTTTGTGTCATTTTCCTATTTACCCACAACATAGCTTTTTGACATACTCATTGCTAAGCAGCCTGATTCTAAGGGGGAAAATAAAGTCATTGTTAATCTGTGTGTTTGAAATTGTGCATATATCAAAATAAATTACAGAGGTTAATACATAGGGTTGTATTTTATGCTTGTTCTAGAGTGATTAAATCACGTTTTCAAAAATTCCAATTTCTTCACGTTGACTTCCTCAGGAGTACTGTTCAAACCAATTAAGACTGAAGTGTTATCTGTCTATATTTCAGGGGTTTTCTTATTAAATTAAAGGTTAATATGGGCTCAAGGCTTATGCTGCAGCAGTGCATGCAAATAAAGGCTTACTTGATGCCTTGGGCTTAAACTTTATTGCATAAGTGTAGCTAGAAGAATCAATGTTGTTTGCTTTATGTACTGTAGCTAAAGTTGGTCTGAAATCAAATCCAACCAAAGCAAGACTACGCTGCCTAAACGTTGTTCCAAATGAGAAACACCTAAAGGAATTCAGTGACTGCAAGTTAGTGGTTGATTAGAGTGTTACCAATTAACACAGGGTGTTGGTGTGTAGAAGGACTGATGGTGAGGTTGATGAGTTATGAGCACAAAAACAGAGCAGAGCTAGTGAAAGCTGAAAGGGGATTAAACTTGTGTGGATTTTAGGGAGGAGTCGAGACACGTCCGGAGGACAACTACAGCTAACGCTGTGAGGGAGACAGACATGAAAGCACATTTTTAACCTCTGGAAGCAAAGTTAACAAAGGGAGTCGGTGGTGGAATGAGGAAATATAGAAGTGTGTTCAAAGAAGGAGGTCAGCTAACAAGAATTGGGACATTGTGAGGACTTAATGGAGTTGCTGACGTCAGGTTCGATTTGCATATTTCTAAGCCCAAAATGTGCATGTTTTCTAAGCCAAAGCAAGGCTTTGCTTTGGTCCACTTTGTAAAGCCCCAAACTAAACGCTATTTAAATGAATCATTTGCTTTCATTAACAATGAGGAAAGATTGCCTGCATGTTTGCACTGTAATGAGAATTTGTCAAATAATTAGAAGAATCATTTGGAAAGGCAAATTAAACTCAAAGCACCAAAAAACGTACAGCACAGTAGTCACATGATGGGGCATTTGCTCCAGGATAAACACTTAAGTATGAATGGTTGTTATATATTTAAGCCCATTTAGTCCTTTTTCATAGTGGTCTAATGCACCTTTGCCATATGTTCCTTGTATAAGACTTTTACATTTTTGCGGCTGCAAAACAAATAATTTGGAAAGGCATCTCTGGGGAAGGTATGCTAAATTTCCCGCCGAACACCCAATTGGGAGTGAGAGAAAAAGGGTGATTGCAGAATATTTGGATAAATTATAGGAGTGCAAAGATACATTTAAGAAGAAAAGATACATTTAAGAAGCCATTTTTCCAACCCCAAATACTCAAAATAAAAAAAAGTCTTTATCGTGTTTCTAAAATTTAATGAATGCAACAAAACCTTATAAATTATTATTATAATGGAATTTAAACTTAAAGCACCGAATATCATACAGCAGAGTATTCACATGATGTGACATTTTGGTCCAATATGGCTCTTTGAACAGTTATGTTGCGAACACCTGATCTAAACCAATGGCTGAGCAAGGAGGTAATTTGTTATTTATTTTCTTTTTTCAAGGGAAGTCCCTTGAAATAAAAGCGAGTTCTCCCTCAAGGGAGAGTGGCCCAAGATCAATCAGAGAAGGAGCTCTTGATAACCCTAAAGTAGAGGTGAAGTTCCATAGCTTAAGTGGAGAACCTGATTAACCATTTTTTTTTTGGTATGGTATACAAATGTTAAAAATTACAGCCCTTAGTAAAGAAGGTTGTAAGTGGTCCTATTAAAAGTTTGCCTTAACCCATGTAATGTCATGGTGTGTCAGGTATTTGCAAGACCAAATAGCATTTGAGAACTAGAAGCAGTAGGCCTATAGCAAGTTAAATGATTTAATGATAAATAAACTGTCATCTTACAGTCAAAACTTAAGGAGAGACCAGATGCGGAACATAGACAGCGAAAAGGCATGGCATGCAGATTAGAGTAATCAGGAAGAGAAATGAGGATCAAGCAAGAACATTGAAGTCTAAGGTGACTGATGAAGGCAAACAATGAACAATAATAGAGAGACCACGTCAAGGAAGAAACTTAACTTAAAATCCACAAAATCATATGGTAGAATTTTTAAAGAAATTATTTGCAAATTATTGTGGAAAATAAGTTTTTTTTACTTAGGATTGAGGTCTAGATAAAGGCTTTTTATAATTTTTAGAATAACCTTTGATGGCTATTACAGAGATCCACATTTCACGTAAGTCTTCTCAAGGTTTGGACACTGTAGCTGGTATTCAGGTCGATTGCTCCATTCAGATCTCCTTCAGGGCAGTGATGTTTTGGAAGAAGCCAGGCAACAGGGACTTTCAACTCCACAAATCTCCACACATTTTCTGTGGGATTGAGGTCTAGATAGAGGCTAGGCTACTCCATAACCCAAGATAGTTTTTTACAGATCCGATCCTTTGTTGCCCAAGCAGTGTTTGGGATCAGCAATGCTGAAGACAGCCATATTCAATTTTTAATGCACTCATTGAAGGAAGGAGAATTTGGTTTAAAATCTCTCAATATATGGCCCCATTTATTCTTCTTTTAACACAGATCAGTTCTGTCCTTTCTGCAGAAAAACAGCTCCAAAGCAAAATATGTCCACTCTTCTAGTGTGTTACTGATGATAGCCTCTGTTCCTTTGGTCCCAGCTGTCTTTAGGTCATCCATCAGGTCCCTCCATGTAGTTCTGGAATTTCTTATCACCATTCTCATGATGGGTTTGAGCCCAAAGGATGAGATCTTGCCTTGGGCCCCAGGTCAAGAAGGATTATCAATGGCCTTGTCTGTCTTCCTTTTTCTTACTGTAAAATTGCTCCAACAGTTGATTTAATCACACCAACCTCTTCCCTACTGCAGACTGTTGCTAGCATGGTGCAGGTTTAACTTTTTCTTCCTGGTGTCCTTCAGTGGGTCTTTGTGAGTTTAGTTGAGTTTATAGTTTAACTTGCTGAGGCTGTGGGAAACTGTCTTTTAAACAGATGACTTCAATAGGTGCCCTTAATATAGTTAATGACTGGAGGACAGAAGAACTTGTTAAACAGAAGAGAGGTTACAGATCTGTAAGGGCCGGACATCTTGTTTGTTTGTGGTTCACCTTTAATTATTTTCAACAAATTTCATAAATACATTTTTTCTTTTTAATCCTACAATATGATTTTCTGGATTTTTATTTTTGTCTTTCATAGTTGAAGTGTACGTATGACAAATATACCAATTCTTTCTACTCTTTGGAGAACTTGCACAATTAGTGGTTGACCTAATACTTTCCCGCCCTATTGTACTAAATATCAATTATAGTGAACATCACGGAGCTAGAATCTTAAAATGTTATGAACAAAAGGAAAAAAGTAAAATGATAAAACAAAATAAATTTTAAATGATATAGAAAAACATAATCAAAAAGTATGACACATTTGTCTTTTTCTGCTGATTGATTGATGATTGATTTTCCTTAAAACTGTTGCAGTGGAAAAGAACAGCACCCCACCCCCCCAACTCAGGGAAGAGAAAGCTGACCTTTTTATTGCTTCTGAGACCTAATTATATATATATTATTGTTATATATTATGTGCTTGTTTTTGTGTTTTATCATTGAAATTCAAATGGGGGATCAATAAAGCATTACATTTAAAGCACTTTGCATTTTGAATTGAATTGGTACTGAATTGTGCTCTACAAATAAACTTGCCTTGCCTTGTAGTGTAACAAACTGAGAACACAGTTTTATACTTTACATGGTCTTTAATATTCTATGTTGCCACAGTATTTTAAATCAGTAATATTCAGTATGTAACATTAATCTTATTCTTTTACTGTTAAATTTTTGTGTGTTAAAAAGGCACAAAAAACACTGGTAAGATTCATATTTGCAAAATAAGTTTGCACATGATAAATATTTTTATACTTGCCAACTGTACCCCCCACTGATATATTGGTGTTGTTGTGTCATTAGAATATGATCTGAATATTGATGAAGGCTCACAGGTAAATTAAAAAGGGTTGCATGTGCTGCCTGATGAACTGCAAATGAAAATCAATTTGCCCCTTATCTCGAAATCTGCTCTGCTTGAAAAAAAAAACATTTTTGCATTTGCATTAAGATGCAAAACCCATTTGAAGATCACAACCTATATCTTACCTTTAGATCGTAATTTCCACAAATCATGACAGAATGAATATTTTAGTACAAAGATTGATGCTTTAAAAGGAATTGTAGGGGACTAGCCAAGGGCCCATCAAGGAAAGTGGGTACATTTTGAATGGCTCCAACTGTAGGTGTAGGGCAAATAACAGCACATCATCTTTAACCCACCATCACCATGATTAAACACGGTGGCAGTACCATCATGCCGCTGGGATGCTTTAGTTAAACAGGGACAGGGAAGTTGACCAGAGCTAAAATGGATAGAGATAAATACAGGGCATCAGTTCTGCAGAGCTGATGCCCTGCTTCTGTTTTCAAAGGCTGAGATCCTCAACTGTTTCTGGATTTACATGACTATCTTTGACTTTCAAAAAGTCGCTCTTGTCCACACACTGCTGACAGGCACACAGCTGCATCTTATGCAAGAAGACAGAGATGTCTGTGTTCATTTCAGAGCTGCTGGCTCTTCGTGTCAGGCTTTCACAGTGCACTCAGAGGGAATATTTGGAGGTTGTCTTATGCAGCAGGAGGGTCACGTAAAGTCCCGCAGCAGTTTGTGCTCTCCTATATGTGTGTGTCTCTGTGTGCATGAGCTGTGTCTCTGATGTTGCAGTGGTTGCTCTGTTTCTGCCGGCAGTTAAAAGTCAGGCGGTTGTTGTCATTCAGGGCTGCGGCATCTCATGCTGAGAAGGATGTACTATGTATTTATATAGCCTGGTGGGTACAGTGAGATAAAGCGGAGACCAACATAAAAATAATACAGTACATCAGATAAAAGTAGCATGTGCTTTTTATGAATATGTATAATTTAGGGCTAGGACAAAAACTTTGAGAAATAAAATTCAACATTTTGTGCAGTTTTTAATGTAAGATTTAATTGTTTGCACAATATTATATTGATATTACCTAAATGAGTTAGACACAGATTAGTTTATTCCCTCGAAATACAAAAATAGTGTCTCAATGCAGTTTACTGCATGCATATTCCATGCCAGACAGATCGTCCCAATTCCAGTGGTGCCACCATTGGATGGTGGGAGGTTGACTAAGAGGGACAATTCCAACCTCTTAATTTTCTTCTTTTTTTATGCCTTGTCTTTCTTTCAGACCATTCAAGAGTTAGTTTTTTGTTTTTGTTGTTTTTTGTTTATAATACAGATGCTTTAGAGGTCTGAAAAACAGTTTCACAGCTCTTTAAAGTCAGGAATAGTTTACTACTGAATATCCACAGTTGGGTTGTCTAAAATATTGTAAAGGTTCACAACATTGTATTCACCAAAAATATATTTGTCTAAGATACATTATTGTAGGAAAAATCATAACCCAGAGAAAAAAGACTAACAATTTTTTAAAGCCAAATGCTAACTTTTGGCTATTTTTTCTACTTATTTTTGAGTCATTAATAGCGCCAATTCCCATTCAACATCCTATATTTTAATGAAGAAAATAAATGTCTTCCACATAGATGCTCTGTGGAAAACTTTCTGTAGGCACACATGCACACAATTCCTTATGTTTTGACTGTACACCACTTTTAGATTCTGTTGATGGGTAAAAAAAAGAATCTACCAATGTTCTTATAGGTCAGGTAGTAGATCATTCCTTTGACGGGGATGTTTACTTCCTTATGAAAATCACATTGATAATAATCATTTTATAATTTTGTATCTACAGAAGGTTTAATTGGTCAGAATAACATGACCAAAAACCCAAATTTAAGATATGCTTTATTTCTGCCATTTAAGCAATTGTTTTTTTGTTTGTTTTTTTGTTTCTTTTTTAATAAATCATTAAGAGGGGAAAAAAACTATTGTCATCCTTTATAAAATAATATAATAAAAGATTCTGACCCTGTCACCTTTTCAGCACTAACGACCAGAGCACTACCCCTTTTTGTTGTTATAATGGAACAGGATATTTTCTGAGCATCTTTTGTGAAGCTTGGAGCAGAAATCAAGCTTGGGAAATTAGGAAGGAATTTAAGACTGAATCATAACAGTGAGGAGTTTTTATTATCTTTAGCTATTCAAAAAGGAAAGCTGTGCACATTTATTTTTCTAATCTAATTTAATTTCTCTTGAGTTTAGGAGCCATTTTGTCTAGTCAATCTGATGTAGCCATGTAATTACTTAAAAATTATATCTCACATTCTGTTTTGTCTTTGCTATATTGACACAGCTAGCATGACGGGATTTAAGCTCTTCACAAAATGTATGAGGCTGTGCAAGAGTTAAATGCAACGGGCCCCATATTAACACAACTTTTTTAAAAGAAAAAAAGATGAATATATGTATAACATGTATAACTCCTTTTCAATGAGTGAAGCATAGGAGAACGGCATCTCTCTCTGCCTGCAAGTATTGGCTGCATCAAAAGCGTTTATATCCTTCTCAGTGCTTTAGGGGAGGGAGGGGGTATATATATATATATATATATATATATATATATATATATATATATATATATATATATATATATATATATACAGTGGGGCAAAAAAGTATTTAGTCAGCCACCAATAGTGCAAGTTCTCCCACTTAAAAAGATGAGAGAGGCCAGTAATTTTCATCATAGATATACCTCAACTATGAGAGACAAAATGAGAAAAAAAATCCAGAAAATCACATTGTCTGATTTTTAAAGAATTTATTTACAAAATATGGTGGAAAATAAGTATTTGGTCAATAACAAAAGTTCATCTCAATACTTTGTTATATACCCTTTGTTGGCAATGACAGAGATCAAACGTTTTCTGTAAGTCTTCACAAGGTTTTCACACACTGTTGCTGGTATTTTGGCCCATTCCTCCATGCAGATCTCCTCTAGAGCAGTGATGTTCTGGGGCTGTCGCTGGGCAACACGGACTTTCAACTCCCTCCAAAGATTTTCTAAGGGGTTGACATCTGGAGACTGGCTAGGCCACTCCAGGACCTTGAAATGCTTCTTACGAAGCCACTCCTTCGTTACCTGGGCGGTGTGTTTGGGATCATTGTCATGCTTAAAGACCCAGCCACGTTTCATCTTCAATGCCCTTGCTGATGGAAGGAGGTTTTCACTCAAAATTTGACGATACATGGCCCCATTCATTCTTTCCTTCACAGGGATCAGTCGTCCTGGTCCCTTAGCAGAAAAACAGCCCCAAAGCATGATGTTTCCACCCCCATGCTTCACTGTAGGTATGGTGTTCTTTGGATGCAACTCAGCATTCTGTCTCCTCCAAACACGACGAGTAGAGTTTTTACCAAAAAGTTCTATTTTGGTTTCATCTGACCATATGATATTCTCCCAGTCATCGTCTGGATCATCCAAATGCTCTCTAGCAAACTTGAGACGGGCCTTGACATGTACTGGCTTAAGCAGGGGGACACGTCTGGCACTGCAGGATTTGAGTCCCTGGCGGCGTAGTGTGTTACTGATGGTAGCCTTTGTTACTTTGGTCCCAGCTCTCTGCAGGTCATTCACTAGGTCCCCCCGTGTGGTTCTGGGATTTTTACTCACCGTTCTTGTGATCATTTTGATCCCACGGGGTGAGATCTTGCGTGGAGCCCCAGATCGAGGAAGATTATCAGTTTTCCATTTTGTAATAATTGATCCCACAGTTGATTTCTTCACACCAAGCTGTTTACCTATTGCAGATTCAGACTTCCCAGCCTGGTGCAGGTCTATAATTTTGTTTCGGGTGTCCTTTGACAGCTCTCTAGTTTTGGCCATGGTGGAGTTTGGAGTGTAACTTTTTGAGGTTGTGGACAGGTGTCTTTTATACTGATAATGGGTTCAAACAGGTGCCATTAATGAAGGTAATGAGTGGAGGACAGAGGAGCCTCTTACAGAAGAAGTTACAGGTCTGTGAGAGCCAGAAATCTTGCTTGTTTGTAACTGACCAAATACTTATTTTCCACCATATTTTGCAAATAAATTCTTTAAAAATCAGACAATGTGATTTTCTGGATTTTTTTTTCTCATTTTGTCTCTCATAGTTGAGGTATATCTATGATGAAAATTACCGGCTTCTCTCATCTTTTTGAGTGGGAGAACTTGCACTATTGGTGGCTGACTAAATACTTTTTTGCCCCACTGTATATATATATATATATATATATATATATATATATATATATATATATATATATATATATATATATATATATATATATATATATATATATATATGTGTGTGTGTGTGTGTGCGTCTGGAGATTTCAATTTCATTTTGTGATGATATCACAATTTAAAATTCATATTGTTATGAAATACACCAAAAAGAAAACATAGAAAATGCTTATCATTCTTACAAAAAGTCCCCACAAGCAGACAAATCTCTCTTGCAGGTAAGTGTATGTACTGATCAGACATGTGTATATGTGTGTAAGGGTAAGAAATGAATTGTTAATTGCATGAATAAAACTTCATCATCTCTATGCCGTCAAATCCAAACTGGAGGCTCAGTAAAACTACATCATCTTCTAATTGAATTTTGTCTTGCATGAAAGCTGGACAAACACGCACCCACCCACACCCACACACACACACACACACACACACAGTCTGTAGAAACAGCAGAGCAGTAAATTGATCGAATGAATAATCCAAGGTTTTATTCATTGTTCTTCCTCTGGTCTCGGCTACCTGAAATGAAAAATTTATCTACTGCAAATTGATTCATTAAATTTACAACATCTGAAACTAGTAACATATGTTGTTTTCAAGGAAATTCTATATTAAATAAAGATACAGCCATTGTAGATTTTCAAATTTATCTCTCAGTTATCAATGACCAATTGAGATCAAATACAGTTTCATGAAATTCATGAAGATTAGTACATTGTGTTTAAATTACAGCCCAGCTTTTGTCTTTTCTTCTTAATTAAACACTTTGAGCTTTAGTGCTCTACGTCTTTATAGTAGAGATAAATGGAAATGCTTAGGTGTCCGCCTGTTCTCCAGTGATACAGACAAATGAACTTAACTATCAGTTAAGTTAATGGTGTCATATTTGAACAGTTGAGGTGGCTTTATTAAAAGCCAACTTTCTTTTGTACTGTATAGTTAGTTTTAATCATTTTACAGGTTAAGACAAGATATTCCAAAGTTAAAGTAAATAGAACAAAAAGCTGTAGATTGTCACCAGTTCTAGAGAACCTATATCCTAGAGGTTCCCCTCTGACAGATCTGCAAAACAGCTTTTACTCCGTCTCAAGGGATCAGGCTATCAAACGCAAAACTTGTCAGAGACATCTGTAGGGGTAAAGATGGTGATATAAAAATAACAGATCTTAAAGATTTTGACTTCAAGATGAGCAAAATGTGTCTACTATTTTGCTATGTGATCTCCTAATTAAATCTTACTTCCAATTTCAGCATTCAAGACGTCACTTGCATTAACAGTAGTTAAACTTTCCTACTTTCATATTATGTATTCTTATGTAGTTCTTTTTATGTTTGATTGCTGTTTATTACCGTGAAATACTAAGTAGAATAACCGTTTGAAGTAGTTATTGCTGATACAATTACCTTAGTGACTATATACAAATATTGGATAATTGGATGATCCACAAACAGGGTACAAGGAACACTTTTTTTTGAAGACTATATCACTCCATCTTCCTAGTTCTGGATTCTGAGGTAAATTGAAAGTATTGTAAAGAGCACTCTAAGTAGAAATGACCAACACCTGAGGGGGGCATAGGCAAATTATGTCTGAGCCACCTCAGCTGACTGCTCTTACTATGACTGTACACCCTGAGGTTCTTCTGGATGACTGAGCTCCTCACTCTGTCTCTAAGGTAGTGCCTGGCCATCCTGCAACGGAAATTAATTTCAGCCACTTGTAGCCAGGATCTTGTCCTGTTGGTCATAACTAAAATATGACCATCGCTGCAGACTACAGCAGACTGGTGCAGCATCTGTATTATGGTGGCAGCTTCACCTATCAGTCGATAGATCGCCTGCTCAATTCTCTTCTCACTCGAAACAGGACACCAAGGTACTTGTACTTCTCCACTTTAGGCAAAAACCCTCCTTTGACCTGAAGAGGACAAGCCTTCTGATCAAGAACTATGGACTTACGGAAATAATCTTTATCCCTTTTGGGGGGAACTGATCTTAATCCCTTCATCTCACACTCTGCTGCGAACAGCTTCAATGAATGCTGTAGGGCTTGACTTAACCAGAACCCCTTCTTTCGCAAAAACAGACAAAACTGCTTATCCAAAACCATCCCCCTTACAGCCCTTTGCTTTTTCTAAAAATGTTGTATGATCCGCCTATAGTTGGCCCATAACCTTAGGTCACCTTGAATGGGACCACAGCACTGGTCTTCACTCCGGCAGTACTGTCCTCAATGGCCACATTATTCTGAAGTGGTGCGTCAAACACAAATGCCTGAAAACGTTCAAAGTCATGGGGTACTCAGGGTGGCGTAAAGAGATTCTCAGGCCCCGTCCACACGAAGTCAAAACGAACACGAAACGCTAATATTTTCCAGAACGTTTGTCGTAAAGACGGAGACGTAAAATAAATGTGATCGTCCACACGAATGCATGAAAACGCTGCAAAATGTATGCCAGGCCTGTAAGTGGCGCTGTGGTGCCAAAGCAAAAATAGGCGACGAAATGTTGGGCATGCGCACTAATATTTATACATGGTTGCCCTGCGGGTCCATTTTCGTGGTTCAGTCAAATTCAGGTGCTGAACTATGTCGTCGATATTGCTCTGTTCTTCCTGGAGATATTCCAGAAGAAGAAGATTCTGTTGTAATCCCGACAGCAGGGTGAGTAGCATTAGCAGCAACCATTCAACACAGTACGGCGCCATTGTTGTTGTGATACTGTGTCGCGCATGCGTGTTTAGAGGCGACGCTATGACGCATGCGTGTAAAAAAAAAAAAAATGCGGTTAGAGCTTAAAGATGGAAACGCGAAAACGGCGTTTCAAAATCTTCCCACTCTGAAGGCTGAATAAAAGAAAGATCGTTTACAGACCCCCAAAACGCCGGCTTCGTGTGGATGAGAGGCTGGTTTGGTGAAAAATATGTGCGTTTAGGCCAGGGTTCGGCTTCGTGTGGACGGGGCCTCAAAGTATTCCTTCAACTCTTTCCTCAGTCAAAGTCTCTGCAATCATATTGTAAACAGTGTTAGAGAGGCACTGCTTTCCCCTCTGGAGGTGCAAATCGGAATGACAGAAGCACTTTGAGGCCATTCAATAGTCTCTTTGTGTCGCCTCACCAAATTCTTCCCTGGCCCAAGATTTTACCTAAGAAACAACCCAGGCAGTACCACACTTGGTCTCATAGTTATAGTTTGTTGGCTCAGGAGCCCTACAAGCCAACCAAACTTGATAGGACAACATTATTAGCTTGACAGCATCGACGTTCTGCTGCTGCACACAAACTGGGTTCATGACAGGCAATCCAAACCTTACAGCCATAGCTTAATTACTCAGACCTTAATGCTTCATAAAAATTAGAAGCAGATAACAAATGGTTGTTCCTCCTGAATCAGCTGTGTAAATTCAACAACTGTAACGACTGAGAACAGAGGATTCAGAATTCAGGCAAGACAGACAGTGGAATAATTAAAACGTTTAATTAAACAAGCAGGCTCTGGATCTGCGGAATCAGCGTGTAGGGCGTCTATAACAAGAATGTCTATAGGAGAGAAACACAGGTTATTGACCATGATAATCTGACAAAGAATAGTCATGAAAGTGTGAATGACTAACCCGGTTTGACAGTTCAGTCCATGCCCAGAGAACAAGGATGATTCCAGCCGGTCGGCTAACAAGACGCTGTTGACGCTGCCAGAGTGTTCCAGATGTGGAAACCTAGAAGGCTGCAGAGCTGACAAGAGATCAGGTCTGATCAGTTGAAGGAAAGCAGGATAATCCAGAGGACAAGGTCAAGAAGCATATCCAGCGTCAGTCCACAGAAGAATCCAACAGGCCAAGCAAACAGATCAGACAGGGGCAGGCAGGCTCAAAGTCTGAATACAGAAACAGGTCAGGATTAGGTAAAGGAACACTATTAGTAACACACTAAAAAACTCTCTACACCAAAGGTTAAAGAATAATTTGGCACTGATGGCTGGGTCCAGGGTGATAAAATAGAGGCAGGGGCAGGTGGATCAGATGAGAAACAGGGCAGAGATAGACAGATGAATCAAATGAGAAATCAAGCTAGCCGTCGGCGCCAAAATGATGACATCAACAGTGCATTTGCAGGAACAAAGCTGACATTGCAGAACGAGCAGATGACGTGAGCACCAATGGTTATAATGAAGTGCTAGTCAGACTCATACCTACTTCCAAACTAAGAAGCATAACAGCTATACGTTTGCACAGAGCCCAAGATGGTACATTTACTGAAAAGTCTGACTCGGGCGATGATATCACAAGAAGCCATGTAATCATTGATAGGTGTTTTAATATTTATATTAACTTAGTTTCAGCATTGTCACAAAAGTAGAGTCACATTGTGCATACAAGTGAAAATTTTCAAGAGAGAAGACACCAAGCACTAATTGACCTACAATCTTCAATTGGTGCCCTTGTTTGTTTCCAAAGAGCTAAGCAACTCAAGTCAAGCTTTGAATGCAGTCAGTTTTACCTCCTTCTCATGTGGAGAGATACCCTTATTCAATCAAGAATCTTACGAGATAGTTCTCATATTGTCCAAGGCATGATGAACATGAATATAAGCCAGGTTATAAGGTATTCTGCCCTTCCATGACTATTAAAGATGTAGTGGAGGATTTTCTTTTTCTGTCATTCTTGTGAAATTTATGTTTATGTAAGGCCATCCTACGTGTTCATCTTTAGTTAGCTGTCTTTTTCTGCAAATGGGCACTTTCAGGCATATATGTGTGGTGAGCTATGGTTTCAGCCAGTCATCGCGGTTTTTGAAAATGGCCAAAGTTCATAAGAAAAGGAGAGAAAGGTATCAGAAGAGAGAAACAAGACCAGGGTGTCTTTGGGAGATTCTTTCACCCGATGGTGTACACTGAAACCACAGGTCAGGATTGCCAAGATGCACTGGTTGCAAAGTTTGTACTCAACAGGTAAAGTTTGGCTTGCTATTTGGATAAATCCATTTCACATCCCTGGTAGTAAAAGTTATCTACCTCTATATTGTAACTTGAAGATAGGTTTATTTATTTTGTATTTGCATTGTGAGTAGTTATACGGTGGCCACAGATCCTTATTTACCCCGCAGTCATGTTCAAATTCCGACACACACACATACAAGCATATAATGTTTTTTTTTTTTTTTATGTATCAGTAGTCTTATTTGTGGGGAAACTTTTTATATATAAATATGACTGAGATCTAAGCGACTTGTTATTGCATTCCTGAACCTCCTCAAGGCGAAACAGGCTTGTGCATGTTCTCGCACGCGTTTAATAGACCTTCCCTCTTCTTAGGGGGTAGCTACAGTGTTGGGCATGTGCGTTTTTTAAAAGTGGAGAGGGTGGGTCTTTTCAAAAATTTGCGAAAGTTCTCCATTATACCTTTAAATTGACTACTTTTTCAAGCAGATGGTACAATTAAATAACAAGAGTCTTAAACACATTGGTTTTCCTTAAAATTTCAATAATTTAAATAACCTGGGTGGATTATTTGATTAGAATAAGAAACAAGAAACATGTTGAGGTTAATTTCTGCTCAGAGCTCTGCAGCAGCTTCTCTGACTGTATCCCACACAGATTGACATCCTCCTCATCTCCTTCTCCCACTCTCCCGCCTCTGAGCTCACTCTAAGCCTACACATTTTTTACAGTAAGACACTTCACAGTGGCTTGTGTTGATCTTGAGATGCACTGAATATCTTCAATCTATGATAACATATGGTGCAGAAAGAAATATAAAGCTTTATTTTTCTGTTAAAGAAGATTGTTTTCGAAACAGGGCATGTTTCACAAACTGGAGCCTTTGCTAATTAAAGTTAGACCTCTAGTTAATGCTGGCTTTGTAGTGTACCACATTCGTCTCTGAATAAAAGGTGGTAAAGTGTGGTGTACCACCATCTTGTTACTCGTCATAGACAACAGCAAAGAGAGTAAATGATGAAACATGATTCACAAAGATTTTTTTAGCTGTAAACTTTCCCTTACTTTGATGTCTGGTTGTCTGGTTTTGGCAAAGGCGGAGTTGTCTCAAGTATTCCGCAGCTTAACATGTCTGGCCTGCAGCAGGGAAACTGAATCCTTTGCACCAGATGCATCACTTCAGTCTCTGGCATTTCAAAGTTTACTGAAAACTCTCAGAAAAATGTTGCTAAACAGTCTTTTTTGGAAGCAATCTGGTTCAGGAATTAGCCACCAGGTCCATTTGGCCTTTGATTGGTCTGCGGATTCTGGTCCTTGTCTTGTAGACTTCAATCATGGTTTCTCCCCAATGTGAGGCTAAGGGGAGTATTTGGGCAAAGAGAAAGGCTATGCTGGTGAAGATTTGCAGTAATCCAGGTCATAGTCATTCCAGAAAAGTAAAAAAAAAAAAAAAATAAACACTGGACTTTGTTTTCCAAGTTTTTAAAGATGTTTCGCTTCCCATCCAAGAAGCTTTTTCTATTCAAAATGTCTGGATTAGCGTGGAGTTCCAAGCTTCATAGAGCTGCCCAACAAAGCCTTGCTGTAGCTTAGAAAACGTGCAAAATGAACCGGAAGAACAGGTCGACGCCTTAGTGATGGGGAGTCGTTGAGGTCTTTGTTAGCTTGCACTAACCCCAACTGGCCTATGCCTCTGAAAAAGGGGAGCCATTAGGGTCATTGTTGGCCTATCTGACGAGGGGAGATGTATTGGTCCCTGCCTGGCAATGAGGATTGAGAGAATAGAGGGAAGGAATCAACTCTGTCGCTGCATTGTAGGTTTTTGAGAGCTGAAACCGAGTCTTTCCTGGAGAAGGCAGCCCGTCTTGTGTTGAGCCGTGCGTCTGTGGAGAGATTGATTGGTTTCTCCAATATAAAGATGAGAGCATTCCTCACTGCATTTAGCTGCACGCATGACTCCGCTAATCTTAGGTCTGGGGGTAAGAAAGAGCGGCTGCAAGTTTATTCCTTTGTTCCCCAAGTAGCATGGGGAGAAGGATCGTATGTCCCAGTGGGAGTGTCTTTGAGAGGGTAGATTTGAAGAAGTTGGAGAGGAGAGTCCATCAGCAGAGCAAAACACGTCCTGCAACATCATTGATCACAGTTAGAATCAGCTTAGAGATTGGTGTCTATTAATACGGTTTATGGTCCAACAATACCTTTTTAAAATAAATACTGGTTTTATCCACTAGTGATTTGACGTGATTGGAGGTGTTGGTCTCATTGGCCATGTTTCCGCACCAAATCACTGACACTCTGGAGGGAGATACACAGGTCACAATAATCTGACAATCACCACGATCATTTGACAGGAGATGATTATCTGTGTGAGTCACTTACCTGGCTAAACAGTTCACTCCATCCTCTCCGAAGAAGGCAGGATCCAGCCAATGGACTGGCAAATGAGCTGTGGCAGAGAGCCGCCCAGAGAGTCCCCCATAATGCAACCAGTTAGCAACTTAGTGCTAGTTGGTTCCCAATGGGAAATTACATTGGCACCAAGTAGCACTTAACAATATCACTGTCAAGGAACTCTATGGACAGTGGAAACATGCAAGAGGAGGAGAGTTTTTTGTTGGAGGTCGTGGATGAATCTCCTCCGTCATACATGTTTATTTAGAGGAGGAAAGCGAAGACGAAGTTATTGTGGAAGAGGACGCCAGGGCGGCAGAAGCTTGGTTTGGTGTAGAAGGCTTACAGCGGTATATGTTTGAGCCCTTGCCTCGCAACACTGCCAGTTCTGTTAGCTCTACGCCTGCTGAAGACACAGACGTCAATCGCTGTGAACACTGGGATGTAAACTCAATGGTAAAGTAAATAATTGTAATTTCAACCTTTGCATATATCAGGTGCGACATATGAATGAAGATGCTATGATTGAAAAATTTTGAATGACAGATGACCTTTGATCTATGATTGGGCGAATTTAGGTGTACAAGCTGACGGATAACTAACTGACTTGCATAAAATAATGGGAAAAGACACACAGATTTTAAGACAGGCTTTTTTTTTTATAGACATTTTCTAACTTTTAGGACAATATGATCTGATATAGAATACATTTATATGCATGTTTTAACCAGAATGATTTGAAATTTAAACATGACTTTTCCTACGACTTTACACCTCTCTATTTTCCTAGATATGTCATCCATGCTATTAGTAAACATTACGTCCTGTTTATTATAACTATGTACAATATCAACTTGTGATGAAATTATGCTTTTCGTTGCCTGGTTAATTCATTTTAAACTAGTCGATCAGAACATTGCCAAGTTGCTTCTTTTTTTTTTTGCAGCATTTTAAAAGTTCACCTAAAATTAACCATATATCTGGAAAGATAGTAACTGTTCCAAAAGTTATGAATCCTAGAGGAAGCCTACTCCATTTTGAAAAATCTAAAATGTACAAAATATTGTTAAACCACTATTAAAGCTAAGACTTTGAATCACATTCTTTAAGTTGATTTTACCACATGGTAAATTGTAAATTGGTTGCAAAAACGTTTTGTTGTAAGTATTGCAGCCTTGAAACATTTGATGTTACAAATCAGTAAATCAGCATCAGTATCCAGACGCTGACTAAGACCAGGCAAGAGAAACAAACTGACCTTGACCTTGTATACTCAGCAGTTAGACCTTTTTATTACCATTTGAAAAACTGGCATGTTCTGTCGATGCATAACTGTAGGAACGCCCTCCACATTACTTTGTCAGATTGAAGAAGAAAATTGTGCATCGTGAGTATCGGAGCGCTGAACTAAGACAGGTTCTAAACATCTCTCAGAACTTTTTAGCATTTCTTTGATTTTAAGCAGATGGTTCTTCAAAGGCTTCGTGCTTCAGTTGGCTGAGATGAGCGTTCACGGTTAGAGTGACACTTCTGAGGTCAGCATGATTTGTTCCATCAAATCTAATTACTTTTTTCAGCTTTCATGCATTTTCTGAACCAGCAGCTGCAGCCTGGGGGGACTCTCCTACTTTATATCCTGCATTAGTAAGAAGAACACCCTGCAGTATGTATATGTGTATGTGTTTAACCTCTGGTATGATGAATCAGCACTAAATAGCTCAGAGTGTATATAACTACATGATGTGATAAACATCATTTTTAAGGGATTAACTTCTCTCCTGGAAAACGAATGCATTCAAGCTGTCTTTTAGGGTTCTCTCCTTTGTTTTGTTCTTGAACAAGTACAGAAACTTGAAGGTGAACGGAATAAAAATGAGGAACGAGAGGAAGATCGGCAGTGAAATATTAACAAGGGTAGCAGGAGGGGGTTTAAATATACAGACTCAGCAAATCCCTCATAGATGTTCTGTGCCCGTCTTGTGCAAACTAATCAAACTGTAAGTTACATGCTACATGTCAATATTTATTAATGACATTTTATATATAAAATAGTTCTCCATAGCCTATGTGGTATTTTCGTCCATTATAGCAGAGTTATGTCCAGATGTTTGAGCTCAGATGTCTTGGATGTCTGACCAACATGGCATCCAAGTGGTAAAACAGACAACCTTTTTTTTTTATTACTGAATATTAACAGAACGTTTAGATAATCTGTTTTTCTTTAGTGGCAACTTTGCTTCTCTTTTACTTAGTAAGAGAAAAACAATCCCTTTTAATCATTTTATGTTTGCATGTAAACATCTTAATTTCAATAAATTTCTCACCTTTAGGTTTTGGAGCTCTAAAATAAAGATGATGAAATTTGAAGCCAACTGAGTCTGGCTCTAATCTCCATGTGGGAAGAAAATAAAGAGCTTGCCATAATGATGTGTTTAAAACTAACAACACCCACAGTTCCACCCACAGACTGCTGGGATTAGGAACAGTGTGAGGGGAAAAATTAAGTCTAAAAGACAAGGACTTCAACAAACTACTCGGATCACTAACAATATTCTACCCTCTTTGAAAAAACAAAACAAAAAAAACACTATCCCAAAGTCAGCAAAAGAGGACAACATTTGGCTTTATAAAACTAGAGGAATATACTGTGGGTGCTGGTGGGTTAGGGTGGAAGGTAAAATACTGCGCATTAATGTACTTCAAAATAAGCTCAAACAACCTTCTGAGACTCAGCAATGGAAAGCCAACAATCAGGCACCTTGTTGGCTCAACACTATGAGGTGAATTTTGTCCACTTATTGTTGCAAGCAAAGAAGATATTTTGTAAATGGATAAAAAAAAAAATTTTAATTAAAAAATAAAAGGATGCAATCCAAAAAGGAGTCTTCTGAAAATGTTTTAAGGAAAGAAAGACTTTGCTTTTTTATACAAATGTATCATATCTTATCTTCTGTCTTAAAAAAAAAAAAAAGAAATTGGGAGGTTTTACGCTTGTATTCGTTTCAATTTGAGTTGTACAGAGCAGATTCTCTTCACTGGGCGGCTTCTCCTCTTTAGTGAGGAGAAAAGACTCATTTTGATTGGTTTGTATACGTTAGAAACAGCAGTGCATTGGTCAATGTGCACGAGTCAACCGAGCTTTTGTATTGGTGTGATCTGTAAAACGCAACTTGAAAAGAATAAAATTTGTAAAACTAAATCTATTTTAAAGAAAATGAAATAAAAAAATAATTGAAAAACAAATTTAAGAAAAAATATATCAAAATAAAAAATAGCAAAAAATGTTTTCCAAAGTTTTATTTTTGGATTTAAATTTTATTTCAATTTACAAAATATGTTTTGTTGCTTGTAATAATAGTGGAACAAAATGAACTAGAAAATTTCTAAAGAAATTTTGAGGGGGGCCACCTACTGCCCGTCTGGGGAACCGGGCCAATACGGCCCTGGCAAGTGATGTCGGGGCTCCCCAGACCAACTGCTTACGCCTTTGAGGGCTGCTGAGGGAAGGAAAGAGGGCTAGGTCATGGGCAAAGAGAGCTGTGTGCCACTTGTGCTGAAATCTGGGAAATAGACGTGCACAACGTATGATGCAAAAGGGTAATATGGGTTGTCCATATTGAACCGCAGTGGGTAAAGCTCAGTTGGTGGGCTCCGCCCGCCTGCTAGAAGCCCTTGCAGCGATGAAAAAAATCACCAATGGCTGGCTCCGCCCGCCTGCTAAGAGCCATTGCAGTGATGTAATCACCAATGGCGGGCTCCGCCCGCCTGCTACCATTGGCGGGCTCCGCCCGCCTTGTAAAATCCATTGCAGTGATGAAATCACCATTGGCGGGATCCGCCCGCCTGCTAGGAGCCCTTGTAGCGATGAAAAAAATCACCAATGGCTGGCTCCGCCCGCCTGCTAAGAGCCATTGCAGTGATAAAATCACCATTGGCGGGCTTTGCCCACCTTCTAAGAGCCATTGCAGTGATGAAATCACCAATGGCGGGCTCCGCCCGCCTGTTAATAGCCATTGCAGTGATGTAATCACCATTGGCGGGCTCAGCCCGCCTGCTAAGAGTCATTGCAGTGATGAAATTAAAAATGGCTATGAGCAATATGCCAGAATGTATGAGTGTGTATAAGGAAGAGGCTTTTATTCTGTAGAGTCCCTGGAGTCTTATTTTGAAAGTCCAACAGAGTTATGTTTAGAGAAAATGTTCAGACTCAGCAATGATAGTTGGTGACTTTCCAATCGTTAAATCACTCTTTTTCCATGTTATTAGGGCAGTAGATGAAGCGGAAATGGGAGGCTTTTATTTTGAAATTTGCCATAGGGTGTGTTTTAAACAATCTCCTAGAGTCTATTCTCTAAAATGGGGTTTGAGTTTGGGTCATAATGTTGAGCCATATAGGGCAATAAATATATGTAAAAAATATAGGCTTTTATTTTGTAGGGTCCCTGGAGTCTTATTTTGAAAGTCCAACAGAGTTGTGTTTATAGAAAATGTTCAGACCCATCAATGATAGATGATTACTTTCCAATCGTTAAATCACTCTTTTTCCATGTTATTAGGGCAGTAGATGAAGCCGAAATGGGAGGCTTTTATTTTGAAATTTGCCATAGGGTGTGTTTTAAACAGTCTGCTAGAGTCTATTCTTTAAAATGGGGTTGAGTTTGGGTCATAATGATGAGCCATATAGGGCAATAAATATATGTAAAAGATATAGAGGCTTTTATTTTGTAGGGTCCCTGGAGTCTTATTTTGAAAGTCTATCAGGGTTGAGTGTCATGGGAAGTGTCATGGACAGCAGTCATATAGTATCCATTTCCCAATGTTAAATCAGTCCTTTCACCCTCCATTAGATTAATATGTGCTGTTTAAAACAGCAGAGGTAAAATCTGTTTGAAGCTTCGTTACCTTGACAACGCTTAACGAGCCTCTCACTGACACAGACCACAGCTGCACTCACTATTGGTTTCTTCTTCTCAGGCTTTTTTTATGGGAAGTCTGCTCCGAACAAAGGAGCGCTGAAGGAAAATCGTAAATGGAATCTAAAAAATTATTTCAGTCTAAGCAACAGCAATCCTTTTTCTCAGACTGGGGGAACTTTCATGTCTGTAGGTCTTTCACAACCCAAAACGAAGCACAAACAACATGGTTGGTCCCACCTGCTCCTCCCTTTTGTTTTAACTGCAGCACCTCACTCTCACTCACCTTTTACTGTAGCTGCTAAACCACCCCTCCGAACAAACGACTGCTGAGCAAAAACCGTAGGAGTTATTCAAAAAACATTTTCACCATGAGCATCAGCAATCCTTCAAATCCAACTATACCAACTTTGGTGTATGTGTGTCATTCAGAACAATATTTATGACGAGTTGAAAACACATAGTCTGATTCGTTTTTCTCCCATCTTCAGCTCAAAAAGAATGGAGAAAGGCTGATACTCTCATCGACTTTAGCTTGGTCTGGAGGGTTTTAAAGGAAAAGTATTAATCCTACCATAATTCCGAAGACATTGTGTGAGTCCAGAGGTTTCAGTCTACAAACTGACCAAAATGGTGACTGTAGCTCCAAATATGTGGCCGTGAGGGTGAGAATAAAATGTTTTATCTTAAAAAAATGGCCGCCTCACACTAACATTTCAGCAGCTGCACTCTAGCAGGCTGCTGCAGAAGCTAACTGTCAGCTAGCTTCCAGGTGCTTAACCTCCGAACAAACGACTGCTGAGCAAAAACCGTAAAAGGTATCTGAAAAATTATTTTTATCTAAGCGACAGCTATATCTTGTCTTCAATTGGAGTAACTTTCATGGCTGTAGGTCATCTACAACCTGAATGGGAAGAGAAAGAAAAAGAAAAAACGTTTTGTCACACCTGATCTTCTAATTGAGCTAGCTGCAGCAGGTCACTCACCCAGCTTTCAGGTGCTTAAAATGTCCTCCGAACAAACGACTGCTGAGCAAAAACCGTATGAGTTATTAAAAAAATTTTTTCACCGTGAGCGTCAGCCATCCTTCGACTCCAACTATGCCAACTTTGGTGTATGTGTGTCATTCAGAAAAATATTTATGACGAGGTGAAAACACATAGTCTGATTCGTTTTTCTCCCCTCTTCTGCTCCAAAACCAATGAAAAACTGCTCTGATTTTCATCGACTTTAGGTCGGTCTGGAGGGTTTTTAAGGAAAAGTATTAATCCTACCGTAATTCCGAAGACATTGTGTGGGTCCAGAGATTTCAGTCTACAAACTGACCAAAAATGGTGACTCTAGCTATAAATATGTGGCCGTGAGGGCGAGTTTAAAATGTTTTTTGGTCTTAAAAAAACGGCTGCCTCACACTCTAGCTTTTCAGTTGCTCCACTCTAGAAGGCTGGATTTTGCTAAAACTTTGTGGCGCTTGAGGTCTGATTATACAAAAACCGTAGCAGTTATCAACATACCGTCTTCAGTTTTAAATAGACGAAGGATTTATCTACAAACTGAGCTTTAAACTGTTTTTCTACATGAATGTATGCCGACACAGTGAAGTGCTGTTTTTTATGCTTTTTTTTCCTCTCCCCATTCATTTCCTATGGGATTTTTTTTGCGACGTTTTCGCTAATAATTCGCGAACCTTCGGACTAATGAGAAAGTTTTATACAAGCACGCATCGCACCATTGGTCCCGACGCGTGTGCCAACTTTGGGCCCGATCCGATGAATGGTGCGTGACTAGTTACGCGCCGAAGTTTTGGTGGCGAGGAGAACTATAAGCTATAAAAATAATAATAATAATAATACGCGGAATAAATATGTGCAATAGTAGTAGGTGGGCCATGCCTTCGGCATGTGGCCCCCCTAACTAGAAAATTTCTAAAGAAATTTTGAGGGGGGCCACCTACTGCCCGTCTGGGTAACTGGGCCAATACGGCCCTGGCAAGTGACGTCGGGGCTCCCCAGACCAACTGCTTACGCCTTTGAGGGCTGCTGAGGGAAGGAAAGAGGGCTAGGTCATGGGCAAAGAGAGCTGTGTGCCACTTGTGCTGAAATCTGGGAAATAGACGTGCACAGCATATGATGCACAAGGGTAATATGGGTTGTCCATATTGAACCGCAGTGGGTAAAGCGCAGTTGGCGGGCTCCGCC